>NC_056749.1:59994551-60294551 GCF_019279795.1 Protopterus annectens | reverse complement strand
AGCAGAGACGCAGGGATTAATACTGCAGACACGTCTTTGTAAAATGGCAGGGCACCAGAGCAAATCCACACAAACACAGGGAGAAGATGCAGACTCCACACAGAAGCCACCCCAACCAAGAATCAAACCAGAAAACCTATAGCTGTGAGGCAACAATACTACCACTGCACCATCAAATCTGCAAGGAATTAAACATTCAGAAACCTGAAGTCTGAAATTCAAATGCCGGTCAATTTTACTGGACAGAACAAAACAATTTTCAGCAGAGACGAGGGATTAATACTGCAGACACGTCTTTGTAAAACGGCAGGGCACCAGAGCAAATCCACACAAATACAGGGAGGAGATGCAGACAGAAGCCACCCCAACCAAGAATCAAACCAGAAAACCTATAGCTGTGAGGCAACAATACTATCACTGCACCATCAATTATGCAAGGAATTAAACATTCAGAAACCTGCAGTCTGAAATTCAAATGCCTGTCAATTTTACTGCGGACAGAACAAAAACAATTTTCAGCAGAGACGCAGGGATTAAAACTGCAGACACATCTTTGTAAAATGGCAGGGCACCAGAGCAAATCCACACAAACACAGACAGGAGATGCAGACTCCACACAGAAGCCACCCCAACCAAGAATCAAACCAGAAAACCTATAGCTGTGAGGCAACAATACTACCACCGCACCATCAATTATGCAAGGAATTAAATATTCAGAAACCTGAAGTCTGAAATTCAAATGCCTGTCAATTTTACTGCGGGCAGAACAAAACCAATTTTCAGCAGGGATTAAAACTGCAGACACGTCTTTGTAAAATGGCAGGGCACCAGAGCAAATCCACACAAACACATGGAGGAGAGGCAGACTCCACACAGAAGCCACCCCAACCAAGAATCAAACCAGAAAACCTATAGCTGTGAGGCAACAATACTACCACTGCACCATCAAATATGCAAGGAATTAAACATTCAGAAACCCTTAAGTCTGAAATTCAAATGCCTGTCAATTTTATTTAACATTTTTAATCAGGACAGTCTGACTTGGAACAAATAAACAATTTTCAGCAGAGGCCCAGGAAGAAATAATGCAGACATGTCTTTGTAACATGGGAGGACACAAAAGCAAACCCACACAAACACAGGGAGAAGATACAGACCCCACAAAGAAGGAACCCCAGCCAAGAATCAAACCCAAGAACCTGCAGCTGTGAGGCAACAATGCTACTACTACACCATCAAATATCAAGAATTGCAACATTTACAAACCACAGATATTATGAGGAACAGATCAGATCGAATATGAGGCAAAAATCTGACATTTTTTTACAAATGGTGGTGGGTAGGGAACTCAAGTCTTTAACACCTGCATACAGGGTACAGGGTTCAAGCCTGAGGCATTCCCTACCACACCACCATAAGCACCTGGGGCATTTTCACAC
The DNA here is from genome assembly GCF_019279795.1 of Protopterus annectens. Classification (NCBI taxonomy): domain Eukaryota; kingdom Metazoa; phylum Chordata; order Ceratodontiformes; family Protopteridae; genus Protopterus; species Protopterus annectens. The sequence continues at coordinate 60,293,112 of NC_056749.1, read as the reverse complement.
ACACACACACACACCCCCCCCAGTAAAGCATAAGCACCATACACAAACACCAGTAAAGCATAAGCACCATACACAAACTCCAGTAAAGCATAAGCACCATACACAAATAAACACTGTAAATTAAAAGGCACCTTACCTGAATATATCCAGCTAACGTACATCCTTCCTGCGCAATACTGAAAGACCCGCGAGATCCTAATGCTCCTGCCCGACGAGATCCCTAATGCTCTGTCCCGAGTCCCTGCTGCTGCTCTTGCAGTCCGGACGCGACCCATAATCCTGGCGAGTCTGTGCACTGTAAAAGTGCACAGACGTCTCCTTGTGTCCCCCTATGGGGACGGCTGGACTGCCTTGAGCATGCGCATAGACCGACAGTAGTTGGAACTACTGCGCATGCGCGAAGTCCGCGAATTTTGAAAAATATTTTTTTTTTTTATTTTTCATTTTTCTTTCTCTTTTTTATTTTTGAGGGGGCTGCAGTCCGGCAGCCCTATGCCACGAGCCGCCCCTGACCGAAAGGCTGCCTGACGACAGGACAACCCATTTGTTATGACTGCAGATGCTATCCAGTTCGGACATCTACATTTATGGTAGGTACAAAACTGTACTTTGTATCTCATGTTAGACCTTACTGCTGGCAGTCTACCTCTGAATCAGAAAGAGCTGACTTCAGTGTTGCATGTCATGTTAGACCTTACTGCTTGCAGCCTGCCTTTGAATCTGAAAGGGCTTACTCCAGTGGTTGCATCCATGTTAGACCTTACTGCTGGCAGCCTGCTACTGAATCAGAAAGTGCTGACTCTAGTGGTTGCATCTCATGTTAGACCTTACTGCTGGCAGTCTGCCTCTGAATTAGAAATGGCTGAATCCTTTGACTGCATCTCATGTTAGACGTTACTGCTGGCAGCCTGCCTCTGAATCACAAAGGGCTGACTCCATTGGTTGCATCTCATGTTAGACCATACTTTTGGCAGCCTGCCTCTGAATCAGAAAGAGCTGACTCTAGTGATTGCATTTCATGTTAGACCTTACTGCTGGCAGCCTGCCTCACAGTCAGAAAGGGCTGACTCCAGTGATTTCTTCTCATGTTAGACCTTACTGTTGTCAGCCTGCCTCTGAATCAGAAGGGGCTGACTCTAGTGATTGCATCTCATGTTAGACCTTACTGATGGCAGCCTGCCTCACAGTCAGAAAGGGCTGACTCCAGTGGTTGCATCTCATGTCAGATCTTACTGCTTGCAGTCTGCCTTTGAATCATAAAAGGCTGACTGCAGAGGTTGCTCTTTATGTTAGTCCTTACTGTTGGTAGCCTGCCTTTGAATCAAAAATGGCTGACTCCAGTGGTTGCATGTCATGTCAGACCTTCCTGCTGGCAGCTTGCCTCTGAATCAGAATGGACTGACCCCAGTGGTTGCATCTCAGGTTAGATATTACTGCTGGCAGCATTCCTGTGAATCAGAAGGGTCTGACTCAAGAGATTGCCTTTCAGGTTAGACCTTACTGCTGGCAGCCTGCTTCTGAATCAAAAGAGGCTGACTCCAGTGGTTGCTTCTCATGTTAGACGTTACTGCTGGACGCCTGTCTCTGAATCGGGAAGAGCTGAGTCCAGTGGTTGCATCTCATCTTAGACCTTCCTGCTGGCAGCTTGCCTCTGAATCAGAATGGACTGACCCCAGTGGTTGCATCTCAGGTTAGATATTACTGCTGGCAGCATTCCTGTGAATCAGAAGGGTCTGACTCAAGAGATTGCCTTTCAGGTTAGACTTTACTGCTGGCAGCCTGCCTTTGAATCAAAAAGGGCTGACTCCAGTGGTTGCATCTCATGTTAGACCTTACTGCTGACAGTCTGCCTCTGAATCAGAAAGGCCTTTTTCCAGTGGTTGCATCTCATGGTAGACCATACTGCTGTCAGCCTGCCTCTGAATCAGAAAGGGCTGAATCCAGTGGCTGTATCTCATGTTAGACCTTACTGCTGGAAGCATGTCTCTTGATCAGAAAGGGCTGACTAGTGATTTCATCTCATGTTAGACCTTACTGCTGGCAGCCTGCCTCACAATCAGAATGGGCTGACTCCAGTGGTTGCTCTCAGGTTAGACCTTACTACTGGTAACCTGCCTTTGAATCTGAAAGGGCTGACCCCAGTGGTTGCATCTCTTGTCAGACTTTACTTCTGGCAGCCTGCCTTTGAATCAAAAAGGGCTTACCCCAGTGGTTGCATCTTATGTTAGATGTTACTGCTGTCAGCCTACCTCTGAATCAGAAAGGGCTGACTCCAGTGGTTGCATGTCATGTTAGACTTTACAGCTGGCAGCCTGCCTCTGAATCAGAAAGTCCTTATTCCAGTGGTTACATCCCATGTTAGACCTTACTGCTGACAACCTGCCACTGAATCAGAAAGTGGTGACTCCAGTAGTTGCATCTCATGGTAGACCTTACTGCTGGAAGTCTGCCTCTGAATCAGAAAGGGCTGAATCCAGTGGCTGTATCTCATGTTAGACCTTACTGCAGGCAGCATGCCTCTTGATCAGAAAGGGCTGACTCTAGTGATTGCATCGCATGTTAGACCTTACTGCTGGTAGGCTGCCTCTCGATCCCAAAGGGCTGACACCATTGGTTGCTTCTCATCTTAGACCGTACTGTTGGCAACATGCCTCTTGATCAGAAAGGGCTGACTCTAGTGATTGCATCTCATGTTAGACCTTACTGCTGGCAGCCTGCATCTGAATCAGAAAGGGTTGACTTCAGTGATTACAACTCAGGGTAGACCTTGCTGCTGGCAGCCTGCCTCTGTATCAGACAGGGCTGAATCCAGTGGTTGCATCTCAGGTTAGACCTTGCTGTTGGCAGCATGCCTCTGAATTAAAAATTGCTTACTCCAGTGGTTGCATTTCAGGTTAGACCTTGCTGTTGGCAGAATGCCTCTGAATCAAAAATGGCTGACTCCAGTGGTTGCATCTGATGTTAGATGCTACTGCTGGCAGTATGCCTGAAAATTAGAAAGGGCTGACGCCAGAGGTTGCTTCTCATGTTAGACATTGCTGCTGGAAGCCTGTCTCTGAATCAGGATGAGCTGACTCCAGTGGCTGCATCTCATCTTTGACCTTCCTGCTGGCAGCTTACCTCTGAATCAGACATGGCTGACTCCGGTGATTGCATCTCAGGTTAGACCTTGCTGTTGGCAGCATGCCTCTGAATCAAAAATGGCTGACTCCAGTGGTTGCACCTTATGTTAGATGCTACTGCTGGCAGACTACCTTTGAATCAGAAGGGGCTGACTCCAGTGGCTGCATCTCAGGTTAGACCTTCCTGCTGGTAGCCTGCATTTGAATCAGAAAGGGCTGACTCCAGTGGTTGCATATATGGTTAGACCTGACTGCTGGCAGCCTTCTTATGAATCAGAAATGGCTGTCTCCAGTGGTTGCTTCTCATGTTAGGCCTCACTGCTGGCAGACTGCCTTTGAATCATTAATGGCTGACTCCAGTGGTGGCATCTCATGTTGGACGTGACTGCCAGCATCCTGCCTCTGAGTCAGACAGGGCTGACACCAATGGTTGCATCTCATGATAGACCTTACTGCTGGCAGTCTGCCTCTGAATCAGAAAGGGCTGACTCCAGTGGTTGCATCAGTAGTCAGACCTTTCTGCTGGCAGCCTCCCTCTGAATCAGAAATGGCTGACTCCAGTGGTTGCAGCTCATCCTAGACCTTACTGGTGGTAATCTACCTCTGAATCAGAAAGGGCTGATTCCAGTGGTTGCAAGTCATGTTAGACCATACTGCTGACAGTGTGCCTCTGAATCAGGAAGGGCTGTCTCCAATGGTTGCATCTCATGTTAGACCTTACTGCTGGCAGCCTGCCACTGAATCAAAAAGAGCTGACTCCATGGTTGCATCGCATGTTAGACCTTATTGCTGGCATTCTGCTTCTGAATCAGAAAGGGCTGACTCTAGTGGTTGCATCTCATCTTAGACCTTACTGCTGGCAGCCTGTCGCTGATTCAGAAAGGGTGACTCCGTGGTTGTATATCATGTTAGACCTTTCTGCTGGCAGCCTACCTTTGAATCAGAAAGGGCTGACGTCAGTGTTGCATCTCATGTTAGACCTTACTGCTGGCAGCCTGCCTTTGAATCTGAAAGGGCTTAATCCAGTGGTTGCATCCCATGTTAGACCTTACTGCTGGCAGCCTGCCACTGAATCAGAAAGTGCTGACTCTGGTGGTTGCATCTCATGGTAGACCTTACTGCTGGAAGTCTGCCTCCTGCCTCTGAATTAGAAATGGCTAAATCCTGTGGTTCCATCTCATGTTAGACCTTACTGCTGGCAGCCTGCCTCTGAATGACAAAGGGCTGGCTCCATTGGTTGCATCTCATGTTAGACCGTACTTTTGGCAGCCTGCCTCTGAATTAGAAAGAGCTGACTCTAGTGACTGCATCTTATGTTAGACCTTACTTCTGGCAGTCTGCTTCTGAATCAGAAAGGGCTGAATCCTGTGGCTGCATCTCACTTTAGACCTTACTGCTGGCAGCCTGCCCCTGAATCAGAAAGGGTTGACTCTTTGTTGCATCTCATGTTAGATCGTACTGCTGGCAGCCTGCCTCTGAATTAGAAAGGGCTGAACTCCAGTAATTGCATTTCATGTTAGACATTACTGCTGGCAGCCTGCCTCACAGTCAGAAAGGGCTGATTCTAGTGGTTGCATCTCATGTTAGACATTACTGCCAGCAGCCTGCCTCTGAATCAGAAAGGGCTGGCTCCAGTGGTTGCTCTCAGGTTAGACCTTACTACTGGCAACCCGCCTATGAATCAGAAAGGGGTGACCCCCGTGGTTGCATCCCATGTTAGACCTTACTGCTGGCTGCCTGTCTGTGAATCAAAAAGGGCTTACCCCAGTAGTTGCATCTTATGTTAGATTGTACTACTGTCAGCCTGCCTCTGAATAAGAAAGGGCTAACTACAGTGGTTGTATCTCATGTTAGACCTTACTGCTTGCAGCCTGCCTCTGAATCAGAAAGGGCTGACTCCAGTGGTTGCATCACTAGTTAGACCTTACTGCTGGCAGCCTGCCTCTGAATCAGAAAGGGCTGACTCTAGTGGTTGCAACTGTTGTGATCCCTTACTGCTGGCAGGCTGCCTCTGAATCAAAAAGGGCTGACTACAGTCGTTGCAGCTCATGTTAGACCTTACTGCTGTCAGCCTGCCTCTGAAACAGAAAGTGCTGATTCCAGTGGTTGAAACTCATGTTAGACCTTACTGCTGACAGCCTGGCTCTGAATCAGAAAGGGCTGAATCCAGTGGTTGCATCTCATGTTTGACCTTACTGCTGGCAGCCTGCCTCTGAATCAGAAAGGGCTGACTCCAGAGATTGCATCTCTGGTTAGACCTTACTGCTGGCAGCCTTCTTGTGAATCAGAAGGGGCTGACTCCAGTGGTTGCATCTCAGGTTAGACCTTCCTGCTGACAGCATGCCAGTGAATCAGAAGGGGCTGACTCCAGTGGTTGCATCTCATGTTGGACGTGACTGCCAGCATCCTGCCTCTGAGTCAGACAGGGCTGACACCAATGGTTGAATCTCATGATAGACCTTACTGCTGGCAGTCTGCCTCTGAATCAGAAAGGGCTGACTCCAGTGGTTGCAGCACTTGTTAGACCTTACTGGTAGTAATCTACCTCTGAATCAGAAAGGGCGGATTCCAGTGGTTGCAAGTCATGTTAGACCATACTGCTGGCAGCCTGCCACTGAATCAGAAAGTGCTGACTCCATGGTTGCATCGCATGTTAGACCTTATTGGTGGCATTCTGCTTCTGAATCAGAAACGGCTGACTCCAGTGGTTGCATCACATGTTAGACCTTACTGCTGGCAGCCTGTCTTTTAATCAGAAAGGGCTGACTCTAGTGGTTGCATCTCATCTTAGACCTTACTGCTGGCAGCCTGTCTCTGATTCAGAAAGGGTGACTCTGTGGTTGTATATCATGTTAGACCTTTCTGCTGGCAGCCTACCTTTGAATCAGAAAGGGCTGACGTCAGTGTTGCATCTCATGTTAGACCTTACTGCTGGCAGTCTGCCTTTGAATCTGAAAGGGCTTAATCATGTGGTTGCATCCCATGTTAGACCTTACTGCTGGCAGCCTGCCACTGAATCAGAAAGTGCTGACTCTGGTGGGTGCATCTCATGGTAGACCTTACTGCTGGATGTCTGCCTCCTGCCTCTGAATTAGAAATGGCTAAATCCTGTGGTTCCATCTCATGTTAGACCTTACTGCTGGCAGCCTGCCTCTGAATCACAAAGGGCTGACTCCATTGGTTGCATCTCATGTTAGACCGTACTTTTGGCAGCCTGCCTCTGAATCAGAAAGAGCTGACTCTAGTGACTGCATCTTATGTTAGACCTTACTTCTGGTAGTCTGCCTCTGAATCAGAAAGGGCTGACTCCAGTGGTTGCATCACTAGTTAGACCTTACTGCTGGCAGCCTGCCTCTGAATCAGAAAGGGCTGACTCCAGTGGTTGCAACTGTTGTGATCCCTTACTGCTGGCAGGCTGCCTCTGAATCAAAAAGGGTTGACTACAGCGGTTGCCGCTCGTGTTAGACCTTACTGCTGGCAGCCTGCCTCTGAAACAGAAAGTGTTGATTCCAGTGTTTGAAACTCATGTTAGACCTTACTGCTGACAGCATGGCTCTGAATCAGAAAGGGCTGAATCCTGTGGCTGCATCTCATGTTAGATCATACTGCTGGCAGCCTGCCTCTGAATTAGAAAGGGCTGACTCCAGTAATTGCATCTCATGTTAGACCTTACTGCTGGCAGCCTGCCTCACAGTCAGAAAGGGCTGATTCCAGTGGTTGCATCCCATGTTAGACCTTACTGCTGGCTGCCTGCCTGTTAATCAAAAAGGGCTTACCCCAGTAGTTGCATCTTTTGTTAGATTGTACTGCTGTCAGCCTGCCTCTGAATAAGAAAGGGCTAACTACAGTGGTTGTATCTCATGTTAGACCTTACTGCTTGCAGCCTGCCTCTGAATCAGAAAGGACTGACTCCAGTGGTTGCATCTCATGTTAGACCAGCCTGTCTCTGAGTCAGAAAGGTCTGACTCCAGTGGTTGCATCACTAGTTAGACCTTACTGCTGGCAGCCTGCCTCTGAATCAGAAAGGGTTGACTCCAGTGGTTGCAACTGTTGTGATCCCTTACTGCTGGCTGACTGCTTCTGAATCAAAAAGGGCTGACTACAGTGGTTGCAGCTCGTGTTAGACCTTACTGCTGGCAGCCTGCCTCTGAAACAGAAAGTGCTGATTCCAGTGGTTGAAACTCATGTTAGACCTTACTGCTGACAGCCTGGCTCTGAATCAGAAAGGGCTGACTACAGTGGTTGCATCTCATTTTAGACCTTACTGCTGGCAGCCTGCCTCTGAATCAGAAAGGGCAGACTCCAGTTGTCGAAACTCATGTTAGACCTTACTGCTGACCGCTTGGCTCTGAATCAGAAAGGGCTGACTCCAGTGGTTGCATCTCATTTTTGACCTTACTGCTGGCAGCCTGCTTCTGTATCAGAAAGGGCAGACTCCAGTGGCTGGATCTCATGCTAGACCATACTGCTGACAGCCTGCCCCTGAATCAGAAAGCACTTACTCCAGTAGTTGCATCTCATCTAAGACCTTACTGCTGGCAGCCTGCCTCTGAATCAGAAAGGGCTGACTCCAGAGGTTGCATCTCCGGTTAGACCTTACTGCTGGCAGTCTGCCTGTGAATCAGAATAGGCTGACTTTAGATGTTGCATCTCAGGATAGACCTTCCTGCTGACAGCATGCCAGTGAATCAGAAGGGGCTGACTCCAGTGGTTGCATCTCAGGGTAGACATTACTGATGGAAGCCTGCCTCTGAATCAGAAGGGGCTGATTGCAGTGATTACTGCTCAGGTTAGACCTTGCTGCTGGTAGCCTGCTTCTGAATCAGACAGGGCTGACTCCAGTGGTTGCATCTCAGGTTAGACCCTACTGTTGGCAGCATGCCTCTGAATCAAAAGGAGCTGACTCCAGTTGTTGCATCTGATGTTAGATGTTACTGCTGGCAGACTGCCTCTGAATCAGAAAGGGCTGACTCCAGTGGTTGCATTTCAGGTTAGAACTTCCTGCTGGCAGCCTGCCTCTTAATCAGAAAGGGCCAACTCCAGTGGTTGCATTTCATGTTAGAACTTACTGCTGGCAGCCTGCCTGTGAATTAGAAAGGGCTGACTCCAGAGGTTGCATCTCAGGTTAGACCTTACTGCTGGCAGCCTGGCTGTGAATCAGAAGTGGGTGCTTCCAGTGGTTCCAGCTCAGGTTAGGCCTTATTGTTGGCAGCATGACTCTGAATCAGAAAGGGCTGACTCCAGTTGATGCATTGCATGTTAGATCTTACTACTGGCGGACTTTCTCTGAATCAAAAAGGGCTGACTCCAGTGGATGCATCTCATGTTAGGCCTTATTGCTGTCAGCCTGCCTCTGAATCAGAAAGGGCTGACTCCAGTGGTTGCATCTCATGTTAGACCTTACTGTTCGCAGCCTGCCTCTGAATCAGAAAGGGCTGCCTCCAGTGGCTTCATCTCATGTTAGATCTTACTACTGGCAGCCTGCCTCTGAATCAGAAAGGGGTGACTCTAGTGTTTGCATCTCAGGTTAGAACTTACTGCTGGCAGCCTGGCTGTGAATCAGGAGGGCTGACTCCACTGATTACAGCTCAAGTTAGACATTAGTGCAGGAAGCCTGCCTCTAAATCAGAAGAGGCTGACTCCAGTGATTACAGCTCAGGTTAGAACTTGCTGCTGGCAGCCTGCCTCTGAATCAGACAGGGCTGAATCCAGTGGTTGCATCTCAGGTTAGACCTTACTGTTGGCAGCATGCCTCTGAATCAAAAAGGGCTGATTCCTGTGGTTGCATCTGATATTAGATGCTACTGCTGGCAGACTACCTTTGAATCAGAAAGGGCTGACTCCAGTGAATGCATCTCAGGTTAGACCTTCCTGCTAGTAGCCAGCCTCTGAATCAGAAAGGTCTGACTCCAGTGGTTGCATCTCAGGTTATACCTTACTGATGGCAGCCTGCCTGTGAATTAGGAAGGGCTGACTCCAAAGGTTGCATCTCAGGTTCACCTTACTGCTGGCAGTCTTCTTCTGAATCAGAAGGGGCTGACTCCAGTGGTTGCATCTTAGGTTAGACCTTACTACTGGCAGCCTGACTGTGAATCAGAAGAACTGACTCCACTGGTTACAGCTCAGGTTAGACCGTAATGTTGGCAGCATGCCTCTGAATCAGAAAGAGTTGTCTCCAGTGGTAGCTTCTCTTGTTAGACCTTACTCCTGGCAGCCTCTCTCTGAATCAGAAACGGCTGACTCCAGTGGTGGCATCTCATATTAGACATTACTACCAGCAGCCTGCCTGTGAATCAGATAGGGCTGATACCAATGGTTGCATCTCATGTTAGATGTTACTGCTGGCAGTCTGCCTCTGAATCAGAAAGGGCTTACTCCAGTGGGTGCAGCTCTTGTTAGACCTTCCTGCTAGCAGCCTGCATCTGAATCAGAAAGGGATGACTCCAGTGGTTGCAAATCATGTTAGACCATCCTACTGGCAGCCTGCCTCTGAATGAGAAACGGGTGATTCCAGTGGTTGCATCACATTTTACACCTTACTGTTGGCAGCCTGCCTCTGAATCAGAAAGGGCGGACTCCAGAGTTTGCATCTCAGGGTAGACATTACTGCTGGAAGGCTGCTTCTGAATCAGAAGGGGCTCACTCCAGTGGTTATAGCTTAGGTTTGACCTTAGTGCTGTCAGCCTGCTTCTAAATCAGAAGGGGCTGACTCCAGTGATTACAGCTCAGGTTAGACCTTGCTGCTGGCAGCCTGCCTCTTAATCAGACAGTCCTGACTCCAGTGGTTGCATCTCAGGTTAGAATTTACTGTTGGCAGCATGCCTCTGAATCAAAGAGGGCTGACTCTAGTGGTTGCATCTGATGTTAGCTGTTACTGCTGGTAGACTGCCTTTGAATCAGAAAAGGCTAAACAAACTAATTCAAGAAAAAAACAAGAAAAAAACAACTTTAAAATCACAAAAGAAGAAAAGAATCCACACTGACGCAAAAGGATAATATAGTAAGCGCTTTTGTTTACTAGAATGAGTAAACTTCATCAGACAATTACATACAGGAAATAAATGCTTTAAATATAAAACAGTTCATGACATAATTTCCTATGCTAGAGAACAGTCTAAAAAGAAGTCCCAAATAAATACAAATAAAACATTTACTCCTACATATAAAACACATCAACATTCTATAAATGTTCATCTAAAAATATATATACATCTAAATATGTTTACATAAAAATATATAACTATAAAAAATTCCATTCTAAGTAATGCTTTCAATTTCAGCACACTCATAATAGAAATTGTGTCATTTAACCCTGGCAGAACTGAGACATTTAATTTAAGTTGCCACATTAGTTCTTTTTCTTCAAGTTTCAAACTAATTGGTCCCCCCTCTGTCATAATCATTAATTATTTCAATAATCAAAAAGTGAAAATCATGTTCTGGAAATGATATAATGTGCCTAGCCAGTGCATTATTCTCATTTCTTTTGCCTATGGCATAACGGTGTTCATAAATTCTACTCTTTAGGAGTCTATCCATTTTGCCCACATAAAAGCCAGAACATTTTAGACATGATGCTAAATAAACCACCCCCTTGTGTTACAATTATATTTATCAGTGATATAATATTTATTACCATTGACTAAGAATGAAGTTGTTACATTAATGAATTTACACCATTGACAGGCTCCACATTTAAACATTCCACAGTGTGGGAGATGACATTTAACATTATTAGATTCCAATAATGTTTTCAGATTTTTACCCTTTCTAAACAAAACACATGGATGTTCACTTATGTGCTTCCTAATCGAGTGGTCTTCAAGTAAAAAATACCAATTCTTAAATAAAATGGATCTCAACAAGGGGGCATCTATTGAAAAAGTAGTGATAAAACTTAATTTACCAAAGTCACCACCAGGAAGATCCAGTTGTTGTGTATTTCTCTCATCCCTAATTAAAATATTCAGACTAGAACCGTCAGGTTCAAAATTAAATTAATCATTAACTTCCTTAATGTTTAAAATTGGTTTAAAAGAACCCTGAAAGCTTTTATTAGATACTTCATCAATAAGGTATTCCACCATTCCATTAGGATACCCACGTTTAATAAACATATTTTTCAATAAGCTACATTCCTCAAAAAACTTATTCTCTAGAGTAGTCATTCTTGCTGCCCTCACGAGCTATCCCTTGACAACTCCTCTCTTTTGATGGAATGGATGGCAGCTAGAGAAATGCGTTTGAATAAGTGGGTTTCCTAAAAATTCTAGAAGTGAAACTATTAATTAAACAATTTTTAGTCAGATCAACATCAAGAAAAGAAATGTGGTTATTATGAAATTCCCAGGTAAAATTTAAAAAGTCAGTAAAGTTAGTAATTTTTTCAACAAAGTTTGCAGCAGAGGACTTCTTTTTAGACTGTTCTCCAGCATAGGAAATGATGTCCTGAACTGTTTTATATTTAAAGCATTTATTTCCTGTATGTAATTGTTTGATGAAGTTTACTCATTCTAGTAAACGAAAGCTCTTACTATATTATTCTTTTGCTTCAGTGTGGATTCTTTTCTTCTTTTGTGATTTAAAATCAGAAAAGGCTGACTTTAGTGTTTGCATCTCAGGTTAGACCTTCCTGCTGGCAGTCTGCCTCTGAATCAGAAAGGGCTGACTCCAGTGGTTGCATCTCAGGTTAGACCTTACTGCTGGTAGCCTGCCTGTGAATCAGAAGGGGCTGACTCCAGTAATTGCATCTCATGTTAGACCTTACTGCTGGCAGCCTGGCTGTGAATCAGAAGTGGGTGACTCCAGTTGTTCCAGCTCAGGTTAGACCGTACTGTTGGCAGTGTGCCTTTGAATCAGAAAGGGCTGACTCCAGTAGTTGCCTCTCAGGTTAGACCTTACTGCTGGCAGTCTGCCTGTTGCACTTAATTTAAAATCATTTTTTTTTCTCTAAAAACTGCATTTTGCCTGATTTTGGCCTAGCACTCAAGTGTGGGGTCATTTATTGCACTGTTGTGATTATTTTGCTGCTTGTGTATCTCTGCTACCTTTAAACTACAACAAAAAGAAGAAAAAAACAAAAAAATCTTGCTTTTTTCCCACTTTCTGAAAGTTAAGAAAGTTCAGTTACAGATTTGCTGTTCTGAACTGTTTGGAAGTTTCTAGAAGGCCAGTGCTTGCTTGGGCTAAAGGGAAGTCTCTGTGTTCACCAGTGGGAGTGGTTAACACTGAACAGCCTGCCTGTCCCTGGAGGAGTGGTTACTACCTAGAAGCTGTAGTTTTATTGGCCATTTTGGGTCAATTCTAAACTCCTTGATGTGTCTCTCTTAAAACCAGGCTGCCTCGTGGTTTTGGCATCTTTTCAGGCTTGCTAGTTGTTGCTGAAGCACCTACCAAGGGCAGAAAACGCTGAGAGGAGAAAAGGAGCAACTTTTATGATTTTAAGTATTTTCTTCTGATTTTTTGTTAAGTTTTACTGCTTTGCCACCTACTTTTTGGCATTTTCCGGCTTGCTAAAGTTTATATCTGTAACAGTAACAGTACTTGGAACACATCTAGAGCCTGTTTACTGCATTTCCTGTGTTGCACTTAATTTAAAATAGTTTTTTTTCTCTAAAAATTGCATTTTACCTGATTTTGGCCTAGCACTCAAGTGTGGGGTCATTCATTGCACTGTTTAGATTATTTTGCTGCTTGTGTATCTCTGCTACCTTTAAACTACAACAAAAAGAAAAAAAAACACAAAAAATCTTGCTTTTTTCCCACTTTCTGAAAGTTAAGAAAGTTCAGTTACAGATTTGCTGTTCTGAACTGTTTGGAAGTTTCTAGAAGGCGAGTGCTTGCTTGGGCTAAAGCGAAGTCTCTGTGTTCACCAGTGGGAGTGGTTAACACTGAACAGCTGCCTGTCCCTGTAGGAGTGGTTACTACCCAGAAGCAGTAGTTTTATTGGCCATTTTGGGTCAATTCTAAATTCCCTGATCTGTCTCTCTTAAAAGCAGGCTCCCTCGTGGTTTTGGCGTCTTTTCAGGCTTGCTAGTTGTTGCTGAAGCACCTACCAAGGGGAGAAAACGCTGAGAGAAGAAAAGGAGCCACTTTTGTGATTTTAAGTATTTTCTTCTGATTTTTTGTTAAGTTTTACTGCTTTGCCACTACTTTCTGGCATTTTCTGGCTTGCTAAAGTTTATATCTGTAACAGTAACAGTACTTAGAACACATCTAGAGCCTGTTTACTGCATTTCCTGTGTTGCACTTAATTTAAAATCGTTTTTTTTTCTCTAAAAACTGCATTTTACCTGATTTTGGCCTAGCACTCAAGTGTGGGGTCATTTATTGCACTGTTGTGATTATTTTGCTGCTTGTGTGTCTCTGCTACCTTTAAACTACAACAAAAAGAAAAAAAAAACAAAAAACAAATCTTGCTTTTTTCCCACTTTCTGAAAGTTAAGAAAGTTCAGTTACAGATTTGCTGTTCTGAACTGTTTGGAAGATTCTAGAAGGCCAGTGCTTGCTTGGGCTAAAGGGAAGTCTCTGTGTTCACCAGTGGGAGTGGTTAACACTGAACAGCCTGCCTGTCCCTGGAGGAGTGGTTACTACCCAGAAGCTGTAGTTTTATTGGCCATTTTGGGTCAATTTTAAACTACTTTATCTGTCTCTCTTAAAACCAGGCTGCCTCATGGTTTTGGCATATTTTCAGGCTTGCTAGTTGTTGCTGAAGCACCTACCAAGGGGAGAAAATGCTGAGAGAAGAAAAGGAGCCACTTTTGTGATTTTAAGTATTTTCTTATGATTTTTTGTTAAGTTTTACTGCTTTGCCACCTACTTTTTGGCATTTTCCAGCTTGCTAAAGTTTATATCTGTAACAGTAACAGTACTTGGAACACATCTAGAGCCTGTTTACTGCATTTCCTGTGTTGCACTTAATTTAAAATCGTTTTTTTCTCTAAAAACTGTATTTTACCTGATTTTGGCCTAGCACTCAAGTGTGGGGTCATTTATTGCACTGTTGTGATTATTTTGCTGCTTGTGTATCTCTGCTACCTTTAAACTACAACAAAAAAAAAAAAAAAAAATCTTGCTTTTTTCCCACTTTCTGAAAGTTAAAGTTCAGTTACAGATTTGCTGTTCTGAACTGTTTGGAAGTTTCTAGAAGGTGAGTGCTTGCTTGGGCTAAAGGGAAGTCTCTGTGTTCACCAGTGGGAGTGGTTAACACTGAACAGCCTGCCTGTCCCTGGAGGAGTGGTTACTACCTAGACGCTGTAGTTTTATTGGCCATTTTGGGTCAATTCTAAACTCCTTGATCTGTCTCTCCTAAAACGAGGCTGCCTCGTGGTTTTGGCATCTTTTCAGGCTTGCTAGTTGTTGCTGAAGCACCTACCAAGAGGAGAAAATGTTGAGAGAAGAAAAGGAGCCACTTTTGTGATTTTAAGTATTTTCTTCCGATTTTTTGTTATGTTTTACTGCTTTGCCACCTACATTTTGGCATTTTCCGGCTTGATAAAGTTTATATCTGTAACAGTAACAGTACTTGGAACACATCTAGAGCCTGTTTACTGCATTTCCTGTGTTGCACTTAATTTAAAATAGTTTTTTTCTCTAAAAACTGCATTTTACCTGATTTTGGCCTAACACTCAAGTGTGGGGTCATTTATTGCACTGTTGTGATTATTTTGCTGCTTGTGTGTGTCTGCTACCTTTAAACTACAACAAAAACAAAAAAAAAACAAAAAAAAATCTTGCTTTTTTCCCACTTTCTGAAAGTTAAGAAAGTTCAGTTACAGATTTGCTGTTCTGAACTGTTTGGAAGTTTCTAGAAGGCCAGTGCTTGCTTGGGCTAAAGGGAAGTCTGTGTTCACCAGTGGGAGTGGTTAACACTGAACAGCCTGCCTGTCCCTGGAGGAGTGGTTACTACCTAGAAGCTGTAGTTTTATTGGCCATTTTGGGTCAATTCTAAACTCCTTGATCTCTCTCTCTTAAAACCCTACAACTCTCTTTTTGCGCGGTTTTGCGCACTGAGCAGTGTCGGGCAGTGCCGCCTAAACAGGTTTAAACTATTCCAGGATCCACAAAGTCTGCTCTTCACTTTTTCCCTTAGAACTGTTCAAACTCTCAAAGTAATCACTTTATTCTCTTTCTAAAGCCCTGCACTTGCTCAGCTCTTATAAGGAAACACTAACTAACTAAAGCACTACACCCTCCTTGACTTCTCATAAGTATTAGACTCCCGATTGGTCCTTCCTGATCAAGTGAAAAATCAGTTTCCTTCCCTAATCTGATCAGTAAAAAAACAGTTCCCTATACTAATCTGGTATGTCCAAGGGTCAGTTTCAAGGTTATTCTCCAGTCCAGCTGGCGAATCTGGGAATTTTGAGGCAATGTTACAATTGCCTTATGTACACAGACAACCCTCTCCTCCTTCCAACAAACTCTAATACATGTGAGAGATGCAGTTACACAGCCAAACTGGAGGCAGAGCTCTCTCAACCCAAGACTGGCATAGTCAGTCAGGAGGAAAAGGTAACCACCCACACCACAAATCCGGTCTCACACAGACCTACTGCATCTGCATACCCAACACATAAACACACAAAAACATACTCGGACGATCTAAATAAAAACCTGCCTAAACAGCAAAGACCTCCTAAGCAGATATCCAAGCAACAGCCACTCCTCAACAATACCCACAAATCACATATCTCACAAAATCAGTGTGCCTCACAGTCACAGCCCTTAAGGCCAAACAACACACCAAATACACTTGTTATAGGGGACACTATTGTCCGGCACACTGACGTCCCACTCACCAGACTGAACAAGGAGAAGGTCACTGTAAGCTGCCTGTCGGGTGCCAGGATCTGCCACATATAATGCAAGCACTCAGGTCACTCCAAAGCAAGTACAAGTATGACTCTGTCATTGTCCATGCTGGTGTGAATGACCTGAGACGTACCTCCCTGGACTACATGAAAAGAGACATAGAGGAGCTCTCTGACCATGTAGCCCAGGCTGTTATGACCCTGACCTTGAGTAGCATCTTGCCCTCACCAAGAATGATGCCACAGTATAAAGACAAAATGATCAGTTTCAACAATTGGCTAAAGTATTGGTGTCATTCAAAGGGGATCCAGTGTCTGTCAGCCTGGGATGACATGCTCGACAAGCCACGTTGCTTTGCTAGGGATGACTTCCACCTGTCACCCTTAAGCTTTTGTATACTGGCCAAGGCTCTTGCCTCCCCCATAGTGCTTTTTTAGGCAAGGCTCAAAGGACAAACCCACCTCCACAGACAACCCAAAGATAAAAAATCTAAAGGTAATGCTACTCAATGCCAGAAGTCTAAACCTCAAGATGCACGCACTCGAGACTCTCCTCAGTATGAAGAAAATTGATGTCTGTGCAGTAACAGAAACCTGGTTCAAGGCTCCTGAGGGCACCCCAGCACTACCAGGTTATAACTCATACCATGCATTTCGGCCCCAAAATTCGGACCGAAGCACAAAAGGAGGGGGAGTATCTATATTCATCAAAGATACCTACACCTCCAGGTTAGTGGCACTGCATGAAGCATCGGAAACCATCCATGTGCAACTAACAGTGGGCAAAACTGCCTTTCAGTTTGTAGCCTGCTACAGAACACCCTCCCTATTACAGGAACCCCACTTGGCATTCCTGAGAACACTGGAGAATATGAAGGTCTCTCCAAACACTATGTTATTGGGTGACTTCAACTACCCAAACATTGACTGGGAAAACTACTCAAGCCCAAACACCCTCGCCCAACGGTTCCTTGTATTTATAAACTCTAACGCAATGGAACAACTGGTCACCACTCCCACAAGAGGGAACAACATGTTGGACCTGGTCATCACCAATATGGGGACTCTATGTTCCACACCAGAGGTAAACCCCTCATTGGTAAGATCAGACCACAAACAAATTTCCCTGGACATTCATATCCCGTCCCCACCCCTAGCCAATGAAATCACTGTAAAGAATTTCTCAAAAGCCAGCTTTGCACTTCTCAAGACTGAGGTGGAATCCTTCAAAGCCCCTGGGCCAGAGGATAATACAGCCCAATCTGCAGAATCCTTTACAAATGCATTCTATGAGCACCTGCAGGAATGCATGGATCGTGCTATCCCAAATAAAACCAAGACTCACTCCTTCAAAAACAGAAGACCGGTCTGGTGGACCCTGGCCATAAATAAGCTATACAACAGAAGGAGGAAGCTACTACATGACAGAGCAAAATCCCAAAAAGGGAAGGCATCTCTGATCAGTATTAGCAAGAAACTTCGATCCCTCATAAAATCATCAAAGGCCAGTTTCGAAAGAAAAATTGCCCTAGACACTAAAGATAATCACAAGGCCTTCTTTAGTTATGTCAGGAACATGGGTGGAAACTCCCAGATATGCTCTGAATTGTTGCATAACTGTACAAAATATACTGAACCTACAGACATAGCCAACATCCTGGCAGACAGATTCAGCGCAACCCCCCCTTCCCCCCCAAAGGAGCAAACGCCTATCCCAACTGAATGTAACCTCCCTGACATCACAGATGCACAGGTGAAAGCTGCCCTCTCCAAAGCAAAAAATACAGCATCTATGGGACCGGACGGTGTCCCAGGCTGTGTCTTACATGAGCTCCAAGAAGAACTGAACCCTCACATTAAGTCACTGTTCAAACTTAGCCTTACTACAGGATATGTACCCAAAGAAAGGCGTACAGCTACAGTGGTCCCACTCCACAAAGGTGGTGCCACAATGGACCCCGGAAACTATCGCCCCATAAGCCTGACTAGTCTGGTCTGTAAAGCTATGGAGCGTATTATCATGGAACTCATAAACAAAGACATTGGGAGCCTCCAGACACTGGACCCTACCCAATTCGGCTTTGTTAAGGGCAGATCTTGCCTCTTAAACCTAGTTGATTTCTTTGAAACAGTTACCAAAGCTATAGATGAGGGCAAGGTAGTCCACACAGCCTACCTGGACCTCGCAAAAGCCTTCGACACAATACCCCACTCGGGCATCATAAATAAGCTTACCAGCTTAAATATCAACCCCTATATCATAAGATGGGTTGCAAACTGGCTCAGAGATAGAACCCACATGGTCAGAATCGCAGGTGCCATGTCCGAATCCAAACCAGTTACAAGTGGCGTCCCACAGGGCTCAGTTCTGAGCCCTCTCTTGTTCAGTATATACTTCTCTGAGGTTCAGGCTAACACGGGGGGGATCATGGCTGACAAAATTCGCAGATGACTGCAAACTGGGGGCCATAATCGAATCTCCAGCTGACACAAGCATCCTCCAAAAGGGTCTCACAGAGATGGATGCTTGGTGCCAGAGCCACGGCCTCAAGCTAAATGCTAAAAAGTGCATAGTCATCCCCTTTGGGAAAAACAAGGTGCCCACAAATTACCACATAGGTGATAATCCATTAAGTACGGAAGAAGTAATTAGAGATTTGGGGACCAACGTAGATAGTAATCTCTCCTTTGATAATCACGTTGCCAAAGTGGTTTGAAAGACCTTCTATATAGCCCACCTTATCATGAAAGGGTTTGCATCTAGATCAAGAGAGGTCATTGTGCCCCTCTACTCATCACTCATCAGGCCCATAATTGAATACAATGCCCCTTTTGGGATGTACCTTACCCGACACCTGCAGCAACTGGAGAGACCCCAAAAGTACCTCACCAAGAGGATCATGGGCTACAAACAGATGTCCTATGTAGCTCGACTAAAGAAACTCCAGCTCTACTCAGTTGCTTACCGCCTACTCAGAGGCGATCTATGCCTGACGTACAAAGCCATGTCATACCCAGAATTAATGGACATGCTCCAACTCAAAAAATCCAAGTCCCTTAGAGCTACACGCTCCAGGGACCTAAACCTCAGCACAAAAATAAGTAGGACATGCTGGAGGGACAGATTCATTTCCCAGAGACTCCCCTCACTCTGGAATAGAATCCCAATTCATGTTAGACATAGCCCCTCGCTGACCCTCTTCAAGCGAAATTTGGACGCGTGGATGGGAAATCGCAAATTCACCCCTCGGATCTCTCCTGTGTCCCTGCTAGACAGAGGCACAGTTAACTAATCTTAAAAGGGTACCTTCTGTGACCTACTTTACAGAGGCACAGTAGGCTAATCTAATAGGGAGGCGGAAGCCAAATACACTCTGGCTAGGCTTATAAATGCCCTAGAGCAGATAGCCTAGTATCTACCTATGAACCTATGAACCTATGAATGGGCTGACTCCAGAGGTTGCATCTCAGGATAGACCTTCCTGCTGACAGCATGCCTATGAATCAGAAGGGGCTGACTCCAGTGGTTGCATCTCAGGGTAGACATTACTGCTGGAAGCCTGCCTCTGAATCAGAAAGGGCTGACTCCAGTGGTTACAGCTCAAGTTAGACCTTAGTGCTGGCAGCCTGCCTCTAAATCAGAAGGGGCTGACTGCAGTGATTACAGCTCAGGTTAGACCTTGCTGCTGGCAGCCTGCCTTTGAATCAGACAGGGCTGACTCCAGTGGTTGCATCTCAGGTTAGAAAGTACAGTTGTGTACACTTACCATAAATGTAGATGTTCAAGTGTATTCACTGTTGCAGTCATTACATTTGGGTTGTCTGCTTGCAGGTAGCCCTCAGTTGGCCTGATTAACAAAGTCTTGGGTCCTGCATCAGTTGCTGTCCCTTCTTCCATGACGTCCAGTCATCAGGATTATAAAACATGCAGCCGACGCCATAACATCAGTCTTTCTTGCTGTGCAGTGCCCAAAGCAGAAGCAGTTTGCAAGTGCCGGTCGGCTGCCTCCTGAAATTTTCATTTTCGAGTTTCAGAACCAAAGTCTTCAACTAAAGTTAAGTACCCTGTTGGGGAAACTTTTTCTTGCTCCTTTCTGATGTCAGTAAAAGTTAATAATTGCATTACTTGTGGAAAGCAAATACCTCATAAAGATTTTCACTTGTACTGTATTCCTTGCCTAGGCCCTGACCACGACGTACCTTGCTGTCAGGTTTGTGCTTTATTTAATCAGCGCATTATCCGTCATCGGTATATTTTCACCTCTAAATAATTCGGTTCTTGGTTTAATTATCCAGAAATGTCATCGGTTAGCCATCAGACTACCGGGATTAAAAAAACCCGCAAAGATAAAGACAGAGACGGGCCGCTGAGGTCCAAAACTTCCGACGTTGCTTCTCCTTAACCAGTCACCAGTTCGCCGGTACTCAGTGAGGTGCTTTCGCAGCCCCTGATACCCGCTACTTTTGATTTGTAGTCCTCTACTGAGACCCATTTGGAGTCCGGTATGCCGCGAGATGCTTCAACTATGGAACCCACGGATGTCTCTACCTTGTTTGGTTCCGGAGCCACTGTGCAGACACTGGCTTCTGAGGGTGTATTCAGGCCTACGGACTTGCATATTAAACCGACGACTCCTTCTTTACTTAGGCCTAAATCTCGGTCCATGCCTAAAAAACCGACACCCAGGCCACATGCTCAGGCCTCTATGCCTAAAAAACAAATGATAAGAATGGCTGAAGATCTAATAACTCTAATCAGGTGTAGCCAACCCCCCCACTTCTAAGAAGCCTAGGACTGAAGTTGATTATGAATCTTCTGATCAGGATTCTGTTTTTTCTGATTCTTCTGTTGATCTGGATTTGCCCTTACCTACTTATGAGGATTCTGATGCAGAGTACTCTGTTCCCTCTGCTTCCCCTCCTGAGGATTTTTCTTTTGGGGAAACCTTACATACTCTAAGGCAGCATTTCCCCTGGGAAAGCCAGGAGTTTTCTGATTCAAAAAAGAGGCTTAGGGATTTCCTTCTCCTACCTCAGCATAGGCCTTTAGCTATTCCTCGTATACTAGACATTGTTAATGATGCTTTTTCGGAATCTAGTTTGGCCCCTGATTCCCTGCCTCCTGCTCCCAGAAAACCTGACAGATACTACAGAGTCCCTGAGTCCCACAAGTTCCTTTTTAAAATCCTACTACAGATCCAGAGACTATGCAAGCAGATAACCCAAATGTAATAACTGCAACAGTGAAACATGAAGAACATCTTCCTGCTGGTAGCCTGTCTCTTAATCAGAAAGGGCTGACTCCAGCGGTTGCATCTCATGTTAGACCTTACTGCTGGCAGCCTGCCTGTGAATTAGAAAGGGCTGACTCCAGAGGTTGCATTTCAGGTTAGACCTTACTGCTGGCAGCCTTCCTGTGAATCAGAAGGGGTTGACTCCAGTGTTTGCATCTCACGTTAGACCTTACTGCTGGTAGCCTGCCTGTGAATCAAAAAATCCTTACCCCAGTGGTTGCATCTTATGTTAGATGTTACTGTTGTCAGCCTGCCTCTGAATCAGAAAGGGATGACTCCAGAGGTTGTGTCTCATGTTAGACCTTACTGCTTGCAGCCTGCCTCTGAGTCAGAAAGGGCTGACTCCGGTGTTGTCATCTCTTGTTAGACCTTACTGCTGGCAGCCTGCCTCTGAATCAGAAAGGGCTGACTCCTCTGGTTGCAGCTCTTGTTAGGCCTTACTGCTGGCAGCCTGTGTCTGAATCAGAAAGGGCTGACTCCAGTGAGTGCATCACTAGTTAGACCTTACTGCTGCTGGCCTGCCTCTGAATCAGAAAGGGCTGACTCCTCTGGTTGCAGCTCTTGTTAGGCCTTACTGCTGGTGGCCTGCCTCTGAATCAGAAAGGGCTGACTCCTCTGGTTGCAGCTCTTGTTAGGCCTTACTGCTGGCAGCCTGTGTCTGAATCAGAATGGGCTTACTCCAGTGGTTGCAACTCTTATTAGACAGTACAGATGTTCTTCGTGTTTCACTGTTGCAGTCATTACATTTGGGTAATCTGCTGGCAGGTTGCCCTCAGTCGGCCTGAATTCCAAAGTCTTGGGTCCTGCGTCGGTTGCCATCTTCTCTTCCTTGATGTCAGTTCGTCAGGGGTACAAAACATGCAGCCGACGCCATTTTCTTTAGTCTTTCTTGCTGTGCGGTGCCCGACGCAGAAGCATTTCGCAAGTGCCGGTCGGCCGACTACTGAAATATTCGAGTTTGAGTTTCAGAACCAAAGTCTTCACTAAAGCTAAGTACCCCATTGGGGAAACTTTTTTCTTGCTTTTTACCGACGTCAGAAAAAGTTAATAATTGTATTACTTGTGGGAAACAAATACCTCATAAGGATTTCCATTTATACTGTATTCCTTCCCTAGGCTCTGATCACAATGTGCTTGGCTGTCGGTTTTGTGCTAGTTTTAACCAATGCACTATTAAGCGTCAGTATATTTTTGCATCAAAATATTTTGGAAACAGATTTAACTACCCAGAAATGTCGTTGGACAGCAATCCGACTACTAGAGTATATAAAAAATGCAAAGAAAAGGACAGAGAAAGGCAGTCGAGATACAAAACCAACGACAAAGCTTCTCCTAAGCCAGTCGCCGGTTCGCCGGTACTCAGTGAGGCACTTTCGCAGCCCCTGATACCTTTGAGTCGCAGGCCTCTACCGACACCCATGTGGAGTCCGGCATGCTGCAAGATCCCCCTCCAGATAAGAGGCCTAGGCAAGACACTGATTATGAATCTTCAGATCAGGTTTCTATTTCTTCTGATTCCTCTTCTGATCAGGAATTATCTATACCTCCCTATGAGAATTCTGATACTGAGGAGTCTATTCCATCTGCATGTCCTCCAGAGGATTATTCATTTGGAGAAACCTTGCATACTTTGAGGGAGCATTTTCACTGGGAGAGTCAAGACTTCTCAGAATCAAAAAATAGGCTCAGGGATTTCCTTCTTCTCCCTCAGCACAAGCCTTTAGCCATTCCCCCTGTTTTAGACATTGTGGATGATGTGTTTTCGGAGTCAAGCTTGACCCCTGACTCCTTACCTCTGGCTCCCAGTAAGCCTGACAGATATTACAGGGTCCTTGACTCACATAAATTTTTATTTAGAAACCCTGCTGCTGACCCTGAAACTATTTCACAGGGTCCAAAGGGAGTTAAGGCCTCAACAGCAAAAAAAACCCTACCCCCTCTGACAGAGATTCAAGGGCACTAGACAGATGGGGAAAAAAGGTTTATACATCTGCAACCGTGGCAGTCAGGGCCTTAAACTGTCAATTTCACATGCTTAAGTACTAACAACATGTTATGGGATTGCTGAAACAGAAAATGATGTTGATTTCAGAATGTGCAGAAAATAAAGAATTACAGGAATTATTGCATGCAGCTGAACAAGTTGGAAAGCATACTTTGCAATGTGGTTTTGATTCCTTAGAGGCCTCCTGCAGGGCCGCAGTTACTGGATATGTGATAAGGAGGCATGCCTCGTTAAAGGAACAAAATTTGCCTGATCATGTTAAAGCCAAATTGCTAGATGCACCTTTACAGCATGATTCTTTGTTTGGTATTAAGGCAGAAGAGGTTTTAAAGAAAATGGAAGACAAATCTAAGTCTATGCAAGCTGTTAAAGACTTCTTACAAGTGCAGCCACCAAGATTCAGTAGACACCAGCCTACAAAAAAATGGTCTTTTCCTGTGTCAGATAGAGCTCAAAGGGGCAAATCCAGACGCCCAAAGGGTTCCAGATACCAGGCGCAAGATTCATACAGGTCAAAGCAATAGGGCGCATTTACCTCCAAAACAGGGGGAGATAAAGAGCAAACCTACAGAAAACAGTCCCAATGACTTTCCTCTGCCTACACCAAGCACTTATCTTTTGACAGCACCCTTAGGGGGAAAATTAGCACTTTTTGCTCAAAATTGGCAGTTAATAACCCAGGACAAGTGGGTACTAAACATAGTATCACAGGGATAGAGATTCCATTTCCACACTCTGACAATGGCAAATGGTTGGCCAGATCTGCCCAAAAATCAATGGGCAGAGGCACAGAAACAGGTTACGTCCCTCATGGATATGGGGGCCATTCAACCAGTACCAGAACAGGAAAAAGGACAAGGTTTTTACTCACAACTGTTCTTGGTACCCAGAAAGGACAAGGCCTAGCGGCCAGTACTGGATTTATCAATTTTGAACACATACCTGGACATTCCAAAATTCAAAATGCTGACTTTGCAGCAGCTTCTGCCCATGCTGGGCAAGAATGCTTGACTGGTGACATTAGACCTAAAAGAGGCATACCTGCATGTCCCAATAAGACAATTGTACAGAAGATACCTCAGATTCAAGGCTGGCTTAATGCATTACCAATTCTCTGCACTGCCCTTTGGCTTATCTACTGCACCCAGGGTCTTTACAAAGTGCCTGGCACCAGTAATTACATTTTGCAGACAAAGAAGTATACAACTCTATCCTTACTTGGACGACTGTCTCATCCAAGCAGAGAACAAAGGACACTCTTCTTCGACTCCTGGCATTTGTGAAAAGGCTTCTAACATGCCTAGGGTACACTATAAACAAAAAGAAATTACAACTGGTACCCTCTCAAAAGATAACATTCCTGGGTACAAGCTTGAGTCAACATTCACACAGTCTGGAAACAATGATTCCTCTTATTCCCTGCCTGCAACAGGAGTTTCTATGGTGGGCAAAGGCCTGTCACCAAAACATGGGACGGCCCTTCACTCTACCTCCTGCCAGCCAAACCTTAACAACAGATGCATCAGATTATGCCTGGGGGGCCCACATGGCAGGAAGATGCATTCAGGGCATATGGGCACCAAAACAAATGCATCTACATATCAACCAGAAAGAGATGCTAGCTGTTCAAAATGCCCTAACAGTCTTCAAGGACTTACTTCATCCAGGACAACTACTGATAAAGACGGACAACACCACAGTCATGTGGTATATAAACAAGCAAGGGGGCACACACTCATACCCCCTTTGCAGATTAGCCATGGCACTGTGGGACACAGCTTTGACCTACCAAATACATTTTCAAGCTCAATTCCTGGCAGGAAAACAAAACACTCTGGCAGACAATTTAAGCAGAAACCTTATGGATCCTCACGAGTGGAAACTAAATCCACAAGTCTTCAGCATGATAACAGAGCAAAGAAAGAACTCGTATGGAACCACACGTATAAAATACCAATAAATCCACACGAAGTTGTTCACTCCAAGCTCATAAAGTATCAGCAAAATAAATCCACCGGATATACGTTAAAAACCAAAGATCTGTTTATTACAAATGAATTCAGATCTTTGGTTTTTAACGTATATCCGGTGGATTTATTTTGCTGATACTTTATGAGCTTGGAGTGAACAACTTCGTGTGGATTTATTGGTATTTTAAGCATGATAACAGAGAAATGGGGGAGCCCAGACATAGATCTATTTGCCTCTCCTCAAAATTATCAACTGAAAAGATTCTGCATAAGGACTTATCACAGACAAGCATGGAAAGTGGACGCCCTATCCTTCAGTTGGAAAAACCTATCAGTTTACGCCTTTCCTCCTCTGCCTCTTCTACCCAAGGTCCTCCTAAAAGTCAGACAAGAGAATTCAAAGATGATATTAATTGACCTGGACTGGCCCCCACCAATACTGGTACACAATCCTAAGGAACTTGTCTCAATACCCAGCTTGGACCTTGCCTCAAACACCACAACTAGTGTCCCAGCAAAACAATCAGATCCTGCACAATCAACTACATACTCTAAACCTGGCAGTATGGCTAATCAGGTAATCATACAAACAACACCTCTCAGTAAAGCTGTGATGGATGTCATTTTGGAAGCCAGAAGGCCTAATACTAGAAAATCTTATGCTGACAAATGGAAGAGATTCCGTGCTTGGAATCAAGCACAAGAAACTGATGCAGCAGAACCAAATATTCCTCAGATACTGCAATACTTAACTGAGATGCTTGACAAAGGCCTATCTTTCTCATCAATCAAAATCCATGCCTCTGCCATTTCGGCTCGTTACAATACAGAGCCACCAATCTTTTCTCATCCTTTACTAAAGCAGTATCTTAGAGGAGCCAAAAATGTAAGGCCCCCTAGAAGATCACCATTACCTGCATGGGACCTCACTTATGTGTTGGAAAAACTCACCCTGCCTCCATTTGAACCAGCTGCTACCGCTGATATAAAGTTCTTATGGAAGACAGCTCTGCTACTAGCAATTACTTCAGCGAGAAGAGTTTCAGAGCTACAGGCCCTCATGGCTGTAGAGCCTTTTATCATATTTTACCCAGACAGGGTGTCTCTGAGGACATATCCTAGTTTTATGCCTAAGGTGGTTTCCAGTGTGGCTCTTAACCAAACAATTCATCTGCCAACATTTTATCCAAATCCGCAGAACAAGGGGGAGAGAATTCTGCATTCCTTGGACGTACACAGACAGCTACGATTCTATTTGAGCAGGACAAAAGCTCTAAGAAAAACTGAGCAATTACTAGTGTCATATGCTGCAGGATCAGAAGGAAAGGCTATTTCAAAGCAGACAATTTCAAAGTGGATAAGCCACTGCATCCGTTTCTGCTACTTACACCATGGTAAACCTGTGCCCAAGGGCATTAGGTCTCATTCCACCAGAGCTGCAGCTACTTCAGCAGCCTTTCTCAGAGGAGTACCACCCAAAGACATTCTAGAGGCTGCTACTTGGAGTTCTGTTCACACCTTTACAAAGCATTACCATTTGCCTCTCTACTCTAAGTCCAGGGCAGGCTTTGCCACTGCAGTGCTGCAGGGCCTTACAGCCGCACCTAATGCTGTTTAGCTCCAGTCTTCCAACCATAGCTTTGGGATTCTACCCAAATGTAATGACTGCAACAGTGAAACATGAAGAACATAGTACAGTTGTGTACACTTACCGTAAATGTAGAATGTATTCACTGTTGCAGTCCAGGTTACCCTTCCGTCATCCCCCTGTCATTCTGAAGTTTATCTTTCCTTCACTATCTTCTACAACCTATGTGGTGTATTTGCTTGTAGATGAAGGTAAAATTTATATTGATGCATTTATATATATATATATATATATATATATATATATATATATATATATATATATATATATAATATTGCTACCTTTTTGGGGGCACCTGACATCGGGTGCAAGAAAAACTAAAGAAAATGGTGTGGGCTGCATGTTTTATACCCCTGATGATCTGACGCCATGGAAGAGAAGACAGCAACCGACGCAGGACCCAAGACTTTTGAATTCAGGCCAACTGAGGTCAACCTGCCAGCAGATTACCCAAACGTAATGACTGCAACAGTGAATACACTCGAACATCTACATTTATGGTAAGTGTACACAACTGTACTTTATACCTTACTGCTGGCAGTCTGCCTGTGAATTAGAAAGGGCTGACTCCAGAGGTTGCATCTCAGGTTAGACCTTAATCATCAGTAACTATCAGTGAGCAACAGCGCTATAATTAGTCAAGGAAATGAACTGCAGTTAATTGTTTTTGGACACAATATGAGTAATTTTCAGTAACTATCATTGAGGAACCATGTATAATTAGTCAAGAAAATGAAATGCAGTTCATTGTTACTGTACACAATCTGGGTATAATCATCACTAACTGTAACTGAGGTACCATGCTATAATTAGTCGAGGAAACAAACTGCAGTTAATCGTTATTGCACACAATCTGGGTATAATCATCAGTAACTATCACTGTGAACCGTGCTCACATTAGTAGAGGAAATGAACTGCAGTTCATCGTTATTGTATAATCATCAGTAACTATCACTGAGGAACCATGGTATAATTAGTCGATGAAATGAACTGCAGTTCCTTGCTATTGTACACATTCTGGGTATAATCATCAGTAACTATTACTGAGGAACACTGCAATAATTAGTCGATGAAATGAACTGCAGTTCCTTGTTATTGTACACATTCTGGGTATAATCATCAGTAACTATCACTGAGGAACCGTGCTATAATTAGTCGATGAAATGAATTGCAGTTCATCGTTATTGTAGACAATCTGGGTATAATCACCAGTAACTATCACTGAGGAACCATGGTATAATTAGTCGAGCAAATGAACTGCAGTTCATCATTTCTGCATGCAATCTGGGTATAGTTATCAGTAACTAACAATGAGAAGCCATGCTATAATTAGTCGAGGAAATGAACTGCAGTCGACCTATAGCCCTACTTTCCCCCGTAGCAAAAATAATGGAAAAATGCATGCATAATCAACTTCTCAACCATCTAACTCAAAATAACCTGCTTGCTGAGTGCCAACATGGCTTTAGGCCATCCCATAGTACTACAACCACCCTCCTATCCTTCTCTAACACCATCAACAAAGATAAAAACAGTAATATTCGTACCTCTGATCTCTTTATTGATCTTTCAAAAGCTTTTGATATGGTTAATCACCACTTGCTCTTAAATATTCTCAAATCTCTTTCTCTTGACACTCAGGCTATAAAATGGTTCAGTTCCTACCTCTACAACAGGGAGCAAGCAGTGCTCTGGGAGAATCACCTATCTTCCCATCTGCCTGTCACACTAGGTGTACCTCAGGGCTCTATTTTAGGCCCTCTCCTTTCCTCAATTTCCATCAGTGATTTACAATTAGCAATCCGTCAGGCTACTTATATACAATATGCAGACGACTCGACAATAATATGTTTAGCCAATTCCTCACCTGAACTGCAATTAAAAACACAAACAGTATTTAGCAAAGTAGAAACATGGTTTCTGCAACGATGCCTCCTCTTGAACCCCAAAAAACACTAAGCTTCTACTTTTCACTGCTACCCACAAGTCCACACAAATAGATTTCACACTTACATCTAACAATCTTACATCTAGCATACCCACACGTCCACCCAAATAGATCTCACACTTACATCTAACAATGGCACACTTATAACACCTGACTTAACTACCAAACTCTTAGGTGTTACTATTGACAACCACCTCACCTTTGATACACAAATAAACAATACAGTAAAAACAGTCAACAAAAAATGGGTTCCCTCTACAGGATCAGACCTTTCCTTACTTCACCTGCCAGATCCACTATTGCCCACTCCCACCTTATATCTACACTTCTCTATGCTTCTCCTATCTATACTAACCTGTCGAAAAATAATCTTCTAAAACTGGCTAAATCCTACAACAACATTGCCAGATTTGCCACTGGAAATCCCTTCTGAACCCATCACTGTCAGAATCTACAACAACTAGGTTGGCTGGAACTCCAGAATCATCTTATGTTTAACCAACTTACAGTTATCCATAAGACCCTGTACCAGCCTCATAATACTCCAACACTATCTTCCCTTGTCACTCCCTACAAAAACCTGAACACCTTACGCTCCTCTAATAAACTACTAGTTAGTACAAACAAATCCAAAAACCTGGCTGGTAACTCTCTCTTCAAATACAGCTGGGAGACGCTGGAACCTTCTTCCTAGTGAACTAACATCACTTTTCTCCCTAACTGTCTTCAAACAAAAGCTCAAAATCTATCTTAAATCACACTGGCCTTGTCCTTGTAACCCTGATTAACCTTTACTGTAACTGCTATGGTTTCTCTCTTTTCTTTTTCTTCCATTCTACCTCTTACTCCTTCTTACTTATTTCTGAAGAAGTTAGAATGTAAGCTAAGTAATCAAGTTAAATGATTATTATTTTGAAGAGTTTTAACCATATACCATCTTAAATCACTTTAACTTGCTCTGTAAATAGAAATGATCTCAAAGAATGTGCTAACAGTGAAGTGACCAATATTATCTGTAATCCTCTGTTCAACATTACATGTATGCTGTTGTACATTATATATATATATATATATATATATATATATATATATATATATATATATATATTTATTTATTTTTTTTTACTGTTTGGAGCTCTTCTCCCCAGGCCTCTACTGAAAAAGGACATGCATCCACTTAGACTAGCCCGGTCAACAAATGTAAAATAAAAAAATAAATAAATAAATACATAAAAAATAAATTATTTCACAGAATCTTGGTATAATTGTCAGTAACTATCACTGAGGAACCATGCTATAATTAGTCGAGTAAGTGAACTGCAGTTCATTGTTATTTTACACTATGTGGGTATAGTCATCAGTGACTATCACTGAGGGACCATGCTACAATTAGTAGAGGAAATGAACTGCAGTTCATCGTTATTTTACACAATCTGGGTATAATTATCACTATCTACCACTGAGGAACCGTACTGTCAAAGCTGCTTTGCTTTCATTGCAATTAAAGCTCCACAGTGCTTCATGTTTGTAGGTTGTGGTGGCTTCAAATTGTGCAGAATACTGTGGCATAGTTACTTAATGATGGTATGCGTGCTCACATATTACTCCCTGTGACCTGACTGCTATTAGCTGTCACTCTGTACTGACCAAACTCTCTGTTACATGGTTGGGAACAGGCACATATTTGTCTCTGTGGAAGGGTTACTAACTGATATCACCTAGTACTGCGCTATCATTTCCTGCCTATGGTTATTCACAGGTACTACGCAGTACTCATATATCGCTCTCTGTGACATGTTTATTAACTGGTACTATGCAGTACTCATATATCGCTCTCGGTGACATGTTTATTAACTGGTACTATGCAGTACTCATATATCGCTCTCTGTGACATGTTTATTAACTGGTACCATGCAGTACTCATATATCGCTCTCTGTGACATGTTTATTAACTGGTACTATGCAGTACTTACATATGAGTCTCTGTGACATGCTTAATAACCAGTACCACATGCAGTATTCACATATGTATCTCTGTGAAATGCTTAATACCATGCAGTACTCCCAGATGACTATATGTGCCATATTTAATTCCTGGTACCATGCAGTACTCCCATATCACTCTCTGTGACATGTTTATTAACTGGTACTATGCAGTACTTACATATGACTCTGTGACATGCTTAATAACCAGTACCACATGCAGTATTCACATATGTATCTCTGTGAAATGCTTAATACCATGCAGTACTCCCAAATGACTATATGTGCCATATTTAATTCCTGGTACCATGCAGTACTCCCAGATGACTATATGTGCCATATTTAATTCCTGGTACCATGCAGTACTCCCATATGACTATATGTGCCATATTTAATTCCTGGTACCATGCAGTACTCCCATATGACTATATGTGCCATATTTAATTCCTGGTACCATGCAGTACTCCCAGATGACTATATGTGCCATATTTAATTCCTGGTACCATGCAGTACTCACATATCACTGTGACACATTTAATAACCAGTAACATGCAGTAGTCTTGTTTCACTCTCTGTGCCACATTTATTTTATTTTACATTTGTTGACTGAGGTGGTCTGACTGGACACAGGTCCATTTTCAGCAGAGACCCAGGGAGAAAAGCTCCAGATTGCAAATATACATAGCAGTTAGTATATGATACAGAGAATATAATGCATTGCATAGCATTTATAGCTCATAGTAACATAGTAAAGAACAACTCTTATAACATAGTAAAACAGCCATTTCAACCACATATACAGCATAAAATGACACTCACAGAGCAAAATAACATAGTAAGGAATAAATACAATAATGAATTTAAAAAGATGTGACTGATAGTAATGCATGGTGCACTACACAAAAGGGTGGGAATGTAGAAATGACAGATATTAGATTATACATTAGTTGTTCACTCTGGAGAGTCACAGGAACAGGACCAGGTGTCCATATAGTGTGTTTTCAAGTGTTTTTTTAAATTGTGTGTTAGAGCTGTTAGACGTCAGGTAGCTAGGTAAAGTATTCCAAGCTTTAGAAATAGTACAGCTAAAGAGGGAGTTACCAGCTTCATTATTAAATTTACTGACATTTAGGATATTCTGATTACTAGATCTTAGGGTTCACATAGTAGTTAGGGTTCTTAGGGTTCACGTAGTAGTATAGGGTTGGATTAGATCCTGCAGTACTGGGATTTTATCATGGTAGTAGTACAATTTATGTACAAGTGACAGTTGATTGATTTTAAGAAGGTGAGGCAGATCTGGCCAGTTTAGTTGTTTGAGTGGGACACAGTGAAGAGTCTTGTGTTAGGATCCTGAGGCAAACCTGGCAATCTTGTTGTAGCTACAATTCTAATTTGTTTAGGTCAGCCTTCTGTAGATTAGTTAAAATAAGGGAAGCATAGAGGAGGGTCGATAAGAGGAGTGTCCTAGCAATTGTCATTTTAGTACGTTTAGTGAGGAATAGTTTGTTACGATAGAGGAAGCCGAGTTTTTTGTGGACTTTCTTGATAGTTTGGGATATATGGACATCAAATCTCAGGTTATTATTTATTTCTACACCTATTAAATTTACTGACATTTTGGAGATTCTGATTACTAGATCTTAGAGTTTATGTAGTAGTATAGGGTTCTTAGGGTTCACATAGTAGTATGGGGTTGGATTAGATTCTGCAGTGCTGGGATGCATATCCTATCTTCCCTCCTATATGCCTCCCCAATCCTAATCAACCTCTGCAAATCTGAACTAACCAAACTCGAAGCTTGCTATAATAAAACTGCCAAGTTTGCCACTGATGCCCATACAGAACACATCACTGTACAGCTCTTAAACAACTAGAATGGCTAGAACTTCCTCATCTACTACACTTTAATCAGTTAACCTTTGCCCACAAAATATTGCATCAACCAGACAAAACCCCGCCCTTCAAAAACTATTACAACCATACATCACTTCCAGACCCCTCCGTTCTAATAATAAATTCCTACTCGACACCACCAAAGCAAATAACGCAGCTGGAGAATCACTCTTCTCAAACTACACCCCTAACATACGGAACAAACTGCCCACCCAAATTACTACCTGCTGCTCTTTAACACAGTTTAAAAAACTCCTAAAACTACACCTGAAAGACTCCTGGCTCTGTTCTTGCAACTGCCCTGGATAGACCTCTGACTGCTCGACTCTACATCTCTAACTAACTTTGTATCTCATTGCCCTCCCAATAAATCCTAACTAAGGCATCTGTCCTCTCCTTCTCTCAGGAGTCTCTTTTTCTTCCCAAGCATGACAAGTGACTTGTATACATATGTACACACTCATACTGTGATGTCTATTGTACATGTTTATCTAAGACATTTTATATTTATCTTTTTGCAACTTTTATGTTTGACACTTTGAGCTTGCTTACAGACAAGCCTTTTTCTTTTGCAGTCTATATAAACTTTATGTTTTTGTGTAACTCTTATATTACCTGTAACTATAACTCAAACTTGTAATTTTTCTTAACTGGAGCTTTTCTCCTCGGGCCTTCACTGAAAATTCCCGGTAAACAAATCTTAAATAAATAAAATAAATAAATAAATAAATACTTTGCATCTGGGGTTCTGGAGTTAGAAATGCATTCTAAAAGGTTTTCCATGGTAGTGATGTTACCTGGACAGATATAGTCACCTATGACATTGATGTGTTTGTTTGGGTTTAGTTTTAATTTTGTGAGGATGACCTCTGCATTTTCAGGTCAGGAATATTAATATCATGTTGCTGAAGGATGAGGTGATTTTTGAACAGTGTTGCAACCCCCCCTCCTTTCTTGCTCGTCCTGTCTTTTCATATGATGTTGTACCCCCCTTTCTTGCTTGCCCTGTCTTTTCATATGATATTGCACCCCCTTTCTTGCTCGCCCTGTCTTTTCATATGATATTGTACCCCCCTTTCTTGCTCGCCCTGTCTTTTCATATGATGTTTTACCCCCCTTTCTTGCTCGCCCTGTCTTTTCATATGATGTTGTACCCCCCTTTCTTGCTCGCCCTGTCTTTTCATATGATATTGTACCCCCTTTCTTGCTCGCCCTGTCTTTTCATATGATATTGTACCCCCTTTCTTGCTCGCCCTGTCTTTTCATATGATATTGTACCCCCTTTCTTGCTTGCCCTGTCTTTTCATATGATGTTGTACCCCCCTTTCTTGCTTGCCCTGTCTTTTCATATGATGTTGTACCCCCCTTTCTTGCCCACCCTGTCTTTACATATGATCTTGTACCCCCTTTCTTGCCCACCCTGTCTTTTCATATGATCTTGTACCCCCCTTTCTTGCCCACCCTGTCTTTTCATATGATATTGTACCCCCTTTCTTGACCACCCTGTCTTTTCATATGATATTGTACCCCCCTTTCTTGCCCACCCTGTCTTTTCATATGATATTGCACCCCCCTTTCTTGCTCGCCCTGTCTTTTCATATGATATTGTACCCCCCTTTCTTGCTCGCCCTGTCTTTTCATATGATATTGTACCCCCCTTTCTTGCTCCCCCTGTCTTTTCATATGATGTACCCCCCTTTCTTGCTTGCCCTGTCTTTTCATATGATGTTGTACCCTGTCTTTTCATATGATATTGTACCCCCCTTTCTTGCCCACCCTGTCTTTTCATATGATATTGTACCCCCCTTTCTTGCCTGCCCTGTCTTTTCATATGATATTGCACCCCCCTTTCTTGCTCCCCCTGTCTTTTCATATGATATTGTACCCCCCTTCTTGCTCGCCCTGTCTTTTCATATGATATTGTACCCCCCTTTCTTGCTCCCCCTGTCTTTTCATATGATGTTGTACCCCCCTTTCTTGCCCACCCTGTCTTTTCATATGATATTGTACCCTCCTTTCTTGCCCACCCTGTCTTTTCATATGATATTGTACCCCCTTTCTTGACCACCCTGTCTTTTCATATGATATTGTACCCCCCTTTCTTGCCCACCCTGCCTTTTCATATGATATTGCACCCTCTTTCTTGCTCACCCTGTCTTTTCATATGATATTGTACCCCCCTTTCTTGCTCGCCCTGTTTTTTCATATGATATTGTACCCCCCTTTCTTGCTCTCCCTGTCTTTTCATATGATGTTGTATCCCCCTTTCTTGCTTGCCCTGTCTTTTCATATGATGTTGTACCCTGTCTTTTCATATGATATTGTACCCCCCTTTCTTGCCCACCCTGTCTTTTCATATGATATTGTACTCCCCTTTCTTGCCCACCCTGTCTTTTCATATGATATTGTACCCCCCTTTCTTGCCCACCCTGTCTTTTCATATGATATTGCACCCCCTTTCTTGCCCACACTGTCTTTTCATATGACATTGTACCCCCCTTTCTTGCCCACCCTGTCTTTTCATATGACATTGTACCTCCCTTTCTTGCCCATCCTGTCTTTTCATATGATATTGTACCCCCTTTCTTGCCCACCCTGTCTTTTCATATGATATTGTACCCCCCTTTCTTGCCCACCCTGTCTTTTCATATGATATTCTACCCCCTTTCTTGCCCACCCTGTCTTTTCATATGATATTGCACCCCCTTTCTTGCCCACCCTGTCTTTTCATATGATATTGCACCCCCCTTTCTTGCCCACCCTGTCTTTTCATATGATATTGCACCCTCCTTTCTTGCCCACCCTGTCTTTTCATATGATATTGCACCCCCCTTTCTTGCCCACCCTGTCTTTTCATATATTGTACCCCCTTTCTTGCCTACCCTGTCTTTTCATATGACATTGTACCCCCCTTTCTTGCCCACCCTGTCTTTTCATATGCTATTGTACCCCCTTTCTTGCCCACCCTGTCTTTTCATATAATATTGTACCCCCCTTTCTTGCCCACCCTGTCTTTTCATATGATATTGCACCCCCCTTTCTTGCCCACCCTGTCTTTTCAATTGATATTGTACCCCCCTTTCTTGCCCACCCTGTCTTTTCATATGATATTGTACCCCCCTTTCTTGCCCACCCTGTCTTTTTGTATGATATTGTACCCCCCTTTCTTGCCCACCCTGTCTTTTCGTATGATGTTGTACCCCCCTTTCTTGCCCACCCTGTCTTTTCGTATGATGTTGTACCCCCCTTTCTTGCCCACCCTGTCTTTTCATATGATATTGTACCCCCCTTTCCTGCCCACCCTGTCTTTTCGTATGATGTTGTACCCGGGCGCTGTAATCTCATCATTTTTTGTTGTCTGGTTTTAGCCACGTTTCTGTAAGTACAACAGTCTCAGGTTTATATAGGGCTAGAAGAGCATGGAGGTCATGAACTTTGTTTAGGATACTTCTGACGTTCATGTTAAGAAAAAGGAGAGAGGAATTCTGTCTATGGACTAGATTGTTAGGCTGAGATAGATTAGGGTTGATTGAGGTGTTAGGGCCAGGATTGGGGTGAATGTTGCCGCAGCATACTAGTTGTTTCAGTAAATGTAGGTAGAGTTTGTTAAGCTTATGTATTAGTTTGGAGTATCTTGGGGCTTTATGGGTTTTACATTTTAGTGGTAGTCAGTATGGGAGGGGGTAGAAAGGCTGTGAGTTATGTGAGTGAGTAGTGGATTTATGTGAGAGC
This sequence comes from Protopterus annectens, assembly GCF_019279795.1. Lineage (NCBI taxonomy): Eukaryota > Metazoa > Chordata > Ceratodontiformes > Protopteridae > Protopterus > Protopterus annectens. The sequence continues at coordinate 60,256,702 of NC_056749.1, read as the reverse complement.
TAGTTGCACATGTTAGCCATGGGGGGAAGTGATTTTACAAAGATGGTTGGTAAGAGGTAAGAGCTGAAAGAAGACAGACTGTAGTTATTATGATGGTGTAGGTCGGGGTTGCTAGTATGTGGGTGATTAGAGTATATTTCATTGTTCTTGTAGTTGGGGTAAATTTTATTGAGTAGTTACCATACTGTAAGCAAAGTTGAAGTGGTAAGGATTGATGTAGCAAGTTTTGGTGCAATAGGGTAATTGGGTATGTGGGAGGTGTTAAGAAGTAATTGAGAGGTGGGGTTTATACCTATAAATCTAGTGGAGTCAGGGGTGGGTGGGGATGGGGGCAGAGTAAGGCAGGGAGTGAGCATGAGAGCAGTGAGTGCGAATCGAGCGGGTAGAGCCAAGAGGCAGGAAAGTCTATATGTCCTAGAAAAACAATCAGAAAGTACTGCAAGCCCAGGTCAGTGCTAGAATACCTGGTTAAGTTATTATCCCTTCTATGTTTGCATATAGGAGGACAGAAAAACAGTGTTAAGAGGCATGATGTATCTAAGAGACTGAACGCCTGTTTTTGGTTAGAAAAAAGTAATTATAGCTACTGGGGGGTGAGCTAAATGTGTCCTAGGAGTGTGCATGCCTTTGCAAGTTATAATAAACAAAATAAGCAGAGTACAGCTAGTGTACCGAGCAGGACATACACTATAGGATCTATACAATGTGCCATTTGCCAACTCCGGTTCTGGAAACTGGGTCAGGAGGGTGAGGTAGCTTTTAATGCCAGTCAGCAGTTGCTATACAGGGGACCGATAGAAAACTGCATTTGGGACTATAGGTTCTTTAAAATGTGTCATTTGCCGAGTCTGGTTCTGGAAACTGAGTCAGGAGGGTGAGGTAGCTTTTAATGTCAGTTAGCAGTTGCCTTACAGGGGACCGACTGAAAACTGGGTTTATGCTGTAATATCCATCAGGCATCAGATATACATATACTCTGGCAGCAGTCTTCTTCTACAAAGATTATGTCTTTAAAACAATCCCCACAGAAGCGTAGCCAGTACCCATGTAGTAAAACACAGTGATTATCCCAAGTGCCTGGTATCATGCAGTACTCACATATCACTCTCTGTGACACATGTATTAACTGGTATCATGCAGTACTCATCTACTCTGTGTGACATGTTTAATAACTGGTACCATGCAGTATTCACATAACCCTCTCTGTGACACACTTAATAACTGATACCATGCAGTACTCACCTACACTCTGTGTCACATTTAATAACTGGTAGCATGCAGTGTTCCCATATCATTCTCTGTGACATGTTTAATAACCGGTACCATGCAGTACTCACGTATCACTCTCTGTGACATGTTTAATGAACGGTACCATGCAGTACTCACATATCAATCTCTGTGACATGTTTAATAACCAGTAACATGCAGTATTCACATATCACTCTCTGTGACATGTTTAATAACCAGTAACATGCTGTATTCACATATCACTCACTGTGACATGTTTAATAACCAGTACCATGCTGTACTCACATATCAATCTCTGTGACATGTTTAATAACCAGTAACATGCTGTATTCACATATCATTCTCTGTGACATGTTTAATAACCAGTAACATGCTGTAGTCACATATCACTCTCTGTGACATGTTTAATAACCAGTACCATGCTGTACTCACATATCAATCTCTGTGACATGTTTAATAACTGGTACCATGCAGTACTCACATATCACTCTCTGTGACATGTTTAATAACCAGTACCATGCTGTTCTCACATATCAATCTCTGTGACATGTTTAATAACCGGTACCATGCAGTACTCATGTATCACTCTCTGTGACATGTTTAATAACTGGTATCATGCAGTTCTCACATATCACTCTCTGTGACATGTTTAATAACCAGTACCATGCAGTACTCATGTATCACTCTCTGTGACATGTTTAATAAGTGGTACCATGCAATAGTCATGTATCACTCTCTGTGACACGTTTAATAACCGGTACCATCCAGTTCTCATATATCACTCTGTCTGCTGTTTTTAATAACTGGTATCATGCAATTCTCACATATCACTCTCTGTGATATGTTTAATAACCAGTACCATGCAGTACTCACATATCACTCTCTGTGACATGTTTAATAAATGGTACCATGCAGTACTCACATATCAATCTCTGTGACATGTTTAATAACCAGTAACATGCAGTATTCACATATCACTCTCTGTGACATGTTTAATAAATGGTACCATGCAGTACTCACATATCAATCTCTGTGACATGTTTAATAACCAGTAACATGCAGTATTCACATATCACTCTCTGTGACATGTTTAATAAATGGTACCATGCAGTACTCACATATCAATCTCTGTGACATGTTTAATAACCAGTAACATGCAGTATTCACATATCACTGTCTGTGACATATTTAATAACTTCTACCATGCAGTACTCACATATCACTCTCTGTGACACGTTGAAAAATGGGTACCACTATCCCTTTCTGTGACATGTTGAATAACACGGGGCAGTGGTGCAATGGTTAACTTTGTTGCTCCACAGCAAGAGGTTCTCTGGTTCGATTCTCAGCTGAGGTGCCTTCTGTGTGGAGTCTGCATGTCCTCGCTAACTTTGTGTGGGTTTTCTCTAGGTGGTCCGGTGTCCTTCCATGTTACATAGACATGCATCTGGAGCATTTCTCCCGAGACCTCTGCTGAAAATTGGGTCATTCCAAGTTGGACTTTCCAGGTAAACAAATGCTAAATAAATAAACAAGTACCACTTAGTACTCACATATCATTCCTTGTGAGATGTCTACTAAAAACTACAGTTCGCTGCTTGTGAATCACTGCATGTGGCATTATTACTAACAGGTATCACTTGGTACTTGCATATTAGCCTCTGTGATACTGTCAGTAGCAAGTACCATTTGGTATCACTCCATGTGACGTGGCTACTAACATGTACTATGTGGCACTCAAATATGCTACTAAGTGGCATTATTGCTAACAGATACCACTTGGTAGTTGCATATTACTGCCTCTGGCATTTTTACTAAGATGCATCATATGTAACTGACATATTACTTCCTGTGGCATGGATAGTAAGAGGTACCATGCGGTACTGAGAGATCATTCCCCTTGGCATTGTTACTAATAGATGTTTCTTAGTACTTACATATCTCTCTCTGTAGTATTATTACTTGCAAGTAAACTTAAAAATCAATTATCACTTCCTACAACATTGTTACTAACATTCACTCTGTCACATTGCTACTAACCGGTACTACTTGATACTTATATATTGCTGTATTAATGCACATTCTGTACTAGTTGCTTGTGGCTTTCAGGTCAGTCTATAACATTTTAACAGTAGTGTAGCTAGGGTGGGGTGAAGTGGGCAGCCACCCCAGATGCAAAGTGTTTGGGGGTGTGATATAATATATATATATATATATATATATATATATATATATATATATATATATATATATATATATATATATATATATATATAAGTGTGGATAGCACAAGATGCAGGTAGCCTGCCAGCAACTGAATGCTCCCTGTATCCGAATTGTTGTTAGAATAACATTAGTGGGCAGGTGTGCATATGCTACAACAGACAGCTCTTGGTGTCTCCTACTACATCCATGCACACCTAGCACGGATACCACCCACTGACATAGAATGTCCACACACTCCCCAGCCATGTGGCCCTTGTCATTACGTAGAACATCTGAGGACCCAACACTGTGCCCACACAGATGTATTCAGCCATCTGCTAATGTGCCAGGCTAGATTCACTACCAAATAGCTACCTTTGTGCACCCAACACTGTGCCCACACAGATGTATTCAGCATCTGCTAATGTGCCAGGCTAGATTCACTACCAAATAGCTACCTTTGTGCACTTGCACATGCTTGTCAACTTTAGGATGTCCTGTCTCCCAAAGGTGCTATATGGCAGATTTTGGACAAGTTCAGCTCTGCAGAGAATGACATTTTGCCTCAGCCACACAGAGCACAAGGATGTTGGTTGTTCAGGAGAGGGGGCCACACACTAGCCTTGATATGGGCATGTGTGGGAAACGGGTGCATGCTGTCAGCACTGTGAGTGGAAGGAAGTTTAACATACATCAGTTTTGTAAGTATGTAAATAACAGGATATGAAGGGACTAAAAGAAGGCATGCAACACAGGAGCAGAATGGGCGGTGCAAGGCTGGACCTCCACAAAGGGGCAGTTCAAGGCTAGACCTCCACATTCACTGAGGAAGAATTATTTTTAGCATGGTACAGACTTCTCATCTGTAGTAATGACAGAGTTTGTAGGGGTGGCTGAATGCCTCATAGCTGTGATACAAACCAGTTATGTGCACACCCAGACTGCAGGAGGCATACTGCCACTGTAAGTGTAACCTTTAAAGACTGCTTGCAGCAACCACATCCTCTACTCTTCATACACACATCAGATACATACAGCCATGGTGAGTCACTGCCTCATGTAGGTCTTTCATAGCTGGCTGTTGAAATGCAGCTATCAGTAGTATGCATACCATGGAGCATAAGGCACATGAGAAGACCATTATCATATGGTTTGATATGTATTTGCATCCACAGGGCATACCACCAATATTGCGACACCCACAGAAGCTGGGCAACAACAGGCTGAAGCCAGTCCCTTGCCACACCCTAATGATGAAATCAACATTCAGATTAAGTCACTGTTCCAGAATGCATTGACACTGTTTGCCTCAAACCTGGGTGGCCAAAAACCCATTGTGATGGATGTTACCTACACACACACACACACACACACACACACACACACACACACACACACACACACACACACACACACACACACACACACACAACATATAGTGTGGCATACAGGCCCTCTGCTTTCACCAATGTCACAGCCAATAGCAGTGGTGGCCAAGCAGAGATTTACAAGTATCCTCCATCTGGCATCCAAACACCCATTATATGACAAATGAGCAATGTGGCAAGGCATCATCTGCCATCACATTCAGGCCCTGACATTTGTGCAACTCTCAGCCTCAACCAGCAGATATGCAGCCGCACAGTTGCTAATATGTACACAATACCCCACTCGGGCATCATAGACAAACTCACCAGCTTAAATGTAAACCCATATGTCACAAGATGGGTTGCAAACTGGCTCAAGGACAGAACCCACAGGGTCAGAGTTGCTGGAGCTATGTCAGACTCTAAGCCAGTCACAAGTGGTGTCCCACAGGGCTCAGTCCTGGGACCCCTCTTGTTCGGCATTTATTTTTCCGAGGTACAGGCAAACATAGGAGGATTGTGGCTGACAAAGTTCGCAGATGACTGCAAACTGGGTGCCATAATTGATACTCCAGCGGACACAAACATCCTTCAGAGAGGCCTCATAGAAATGGATAATTGGTGCCAGAGCCATGGCCTTAAGCTGAACGCCAAAAATGTATAGTCATACCCTTTGGGAAAAACAAGGTACCGACAAATTACCACATAGGCGGTAATCCATTAAGTACGGAAGAGGTAATCAGGGACCTAGGGACCCAGGTTGACAGTAACCTCTCATTTGACACTCACATTGCCAAAGTGGTTAGGAAGACCTTCTATATTGCCCACCTTATCATGAAGGGTTTCACATCTAGATCAAGAGAGGTCATTGTGCCCCTGTACTCTTCTCTTATCAGGCCAATGATTGAGTACAATGCCCCATTTGGGATGTATCTCACCCAACACCTGCAGCAGTTGGAAAGACCCCAAAAGTTCCTCACCAAGAGGATAAAGGGTCTTAAACATATGCCATATGCCGCCCGACTGAAAAAACTCCAGCTCTATTCAGTCGCATACCGCCTACTCAGAGGTGATCTGTGCCTGACGTACAAGACCATGTCCAATCCTGAATTAATGGACATGCTCCACCTCAGAAAATCCAAATCAATCAGAGCCACGAGAACAAGTGACTTAAACCTCAACACAGAAATAAATAGGACGTGCTGGAGGGACAGATTCATAACCCAGAGGCTCCCTACACTCTGGAACAGAATCCCAGTCCATGTTAGGCAGAGCCCCTCACTGACTCTATTCAAGAGAAATCTCAACGAATGGATGGGAGATCGTAGGTTTACCCCGGGGGTCATCTCTGTGTCACTACTAGACAGAGGCATAGTAAACTAAACCCTAAAAGGGTGTAGTATTCTCATCCTAAGGGGTGGTGTAAGCCACATACACTCTGGCTAGGCTTATAAATGCCTTAGGGCAGATAGCCTAGTACGAACCTATGAACCTATGAACCTATGAGACAGTTGGCAGTGTGTGTGATCATCAGGAGACAGTGGAAGTCAGGCATAATGTTACAATGGTCTCCTTGTTAAGATTGCTAGCCAGTGTCACCAATGGTGTTTTGGACTTCAGTGTGGCTGATGGCTGCAGTATCTGCATACCTGTGATAACCATTGTGAGATGCATAGTCTGTACTGCAATTGTTGAGATACTGCTAGACTATGCATTGTGGTGTTAGCTATGCTGCATGTTCACTCAGGGTGAGCTGCTTCATGTATGAACACAACAGAATTCTCAGCACAACAGAATTCTGCTACATCTGTGTCCAGGAAGACATGTAGTCCTGCACTACCTTCATGTCCCTGGGTCTGTGCTGTTGAGTTCCATACTGCCTCTCCTACAATTCCCCATTGCAGTAACCTTGCTGCATGGGCCTATATTGGCAACTCTATGCACAGCACTAGGGAGATCATAGCTGACAGAGATGCCACTTCCATTTTCACCTATAGTGGCCTGTTGTCCCCCATGCCCTGGTAGTGTAGATTGCTGTGTGCAAATGATGATTGTGACATGCAGTACTCTCCTTCTAATGTAGATGTCTGACTCACAGTGTGACCTGACCATGCACTGCCCAGCACAGGTGTTAGACAACATACATACGTCATTTTGCACTTTTTGTTCCTGCACTGCTGACTTATTGGCCCAAAGAGGTAGACTAATTACTCTTTAGCATTCTCTGCCACATAATGTGCAGAATGCTGTCTGGAGGGGTGTGGTGATGCTGATGCTGGTTGCCTGCTGCCATTTGTGTCACTGTTGCTGGGGCATGCTGAGGTAGTCACAGTGTGTTCAGCTGCTGCAGGGTTCTGGATCTGTTGCCTGGCTAGTCTGCCAACTATGAACCGTACTGTACATTATGCAGCATGCCAGAAATATCTGGTAAGGCTGTATCTGGTGCTTATTGCAGTGCCCTTCCAGCCATGTCTATACAACAGAACATAGACTTTGGCAGGAAGGGCATACTCACTACTACCTTTGTGGTTTGAGTGTGGGCAGTGGTTGGTGTTGTACTGCTATTCAGCTGTGCCATTTAGGTTTTATATGAATGTCATTAGTCAGGGCTCCTGGGGTAAACTGCATCACTTGTAAGACCATAGGGCTAGGACAGACAATGAGGCAGGTTAATGCTGTGTACTTGTTATGTACACATAGCAGTGGATATAACTGTGCACCAATGTGCCTGCACAGACCTACTAGGTGGTGCTGCGGGTTGTCTCTGTAGAAGAAGCAGTGACACGGATGATGTGTATGCCATATGTGCCTGCATATACCTACTAGGTGGCGCTGTGGGTTGTCACTGTAGAATAAGCAGTGATACCGATGATATGCATGCCATATGTGCCTGCACATTTATTTATTTTATTTTATTTTACATTTGATAACTGGGGGTGTCTGACTGAGCCAAAAAGGCCCTATTTCATCAGAGTCCTGGGAAGAAAAGCTCCACACAGAAAAATAATTACAGATACATTTAGATATTTAGACATGGTCAGATCATGATAACTACTAGGTGATGCTGTGGGATGCTGTGGGTTGTCTCTGTAGAAGAAGCAGTGACACAGATGATGTTATGCCATATTTGCCTGCACATACCTATTAGGTGGTGCTGTGGGTTGTCTCTGTAGAAGAAGCAGTGATACAGATGATCTTATGCCATATGTGCCTGCACATACCTGCTAGGTGGTGCTGTGGGTTGTCTCTTTAGAAGAAGCAGTAATACCAATGATGTTATGCCATATGTGCCTGCACATACCTACTAGGTGGCACTGTGGGTTGTCTCTGTAGAAGAAGCAGTGACACAGATGATGTTATGCCATATGTGTCTGCACATACCTACTAGGTGGTGCTATGGATTGTCTCTGTAGAAGAAGCAGTGATACCAATGATGTTATGCCATATGTGCCTGCACATACCTATTAAGTGGTGCTGTGAGTTGTCTCTGTAGAAGAAGAAGTGATACAGATGATGTGTATGCCATATGTGCCTGCACATACCTACTAGCTGGTGCTGTGGGTTGTCTCTGTAGAAGAAGCAGTGAAACAGATGATGTTATGCCATATGTGCCTGCATATACCTACCAGGTGGTGCTGCAGGTTGTCTCTGTAGAAGAGGCAGTGACACAGATGATGTGTATGCCATATGTGTCTGCACATACCTACTAGGTGGAGCTGTGGGTTGTCTCTGTAGAAGAAGAAGCAGTGATACCAATGATGTTATGCCATATGTGCCTGAACATACCTACTAGGTGGTGCTGTGAGTTGTCTCTGTAGAAGAAGAAATGACACAGATGATGTGTATGCTATATGTGCCTGCACATACCTACTAGGTGGTGCTGTGGGTTGTCTCTGTAGATGAAGCAGTAATACCGATGATGTTATGCCATATGTGCCTGCACATACCTACTAGGTGGCACTGTGGGTTGTCTCTGTAGAAGAAGCAGTGACACAGATGATGTTTATGCCATATGTGTCTGCACATACCTACTAGGTGGTGCTGTGGATTGTCTCTGTAGAAGAAGCAGTGATACCAATGATGTTATGCCATATGTGCCTGCACATACCTATTATATGGTGCTGTGAGTTGTCTCTGTAGAAGAAGAAGTGATACAGGTGATGTGTATGCCATATGTGCCTGCACATACCTACTAGGTGGTGCTGTGGGTTGTCTCTGTAGAAGAAGCAGTGACACAGATGATGTTATGCCATATGTGCCTGCATATACCTATCAGGTGGTGCTGTGAGTTGTCTCTGTAGAAGAAGAAATGACACAGATGATGTGTATGCTATATGTGCCTGCACATACCTACTCGGTGGTGCTGTGGGTTGTCTCTGTAGATGAAGCAGTAATACCGATGATGTTATGCCATATGTGCCTGCACATACCTACTAGGTGGCACTGTGGGTTGTCTTTGTAGAAGAAGCAGTGACACAGATGATTTGTATGCCATATGTACTGCACATACCTACTAGGTGGTGCTGTGGGTTGTCTCTGTAGCAGAAGCAGTGATACCAATGATCTTATGCCATATGTGCCTGCACATACCTACTAGGTGGTGCTGTGAGTTGTCTCTGTAGAAGAAGTGACACAGATGATGTGTATGCCATATGTACCTGCACATACCTACTAGGTGGTGCTGTGGGTTGTCTCTGTAGAAGAAGCAGTGACACAGATGATGTTATGCCATATGTGTCTGCATATACCTACTAGGTGGTGCTGTGGGTTGTCTCTGTAGAAGAAGCAGTGACACAGATGATGATATGCCATATATACCTGCACATACCTACTAGGTGGTGCTGTGGGTTGTCTCTGTAGAAGAAGCAGTGACACAGATGATGTGTTTGCCATATGTGCCTGCACATACCTACTAGGTGGTGCTGTGGGTTGTCTCTGTAGAAGAAGCAGTGATACCAATGATGTTATGCCATATGTGCCTGCACATACCTACTAGATGGTGCTGTGTGTTGTCTCTGTAGAAGAAGCAGTGACACAGATGATGTTATGCCATATGTGCCTGCACATACCTACTTGCTGGTGCTGTGGGTTGTCTCTGTAGAAGAAGCAGTGACACAGATGATGTTGTGCCATATGTGCCTGCATATACCTACTAGGTGGTGCTGGGGGTTGTCTCTGTTGAAGAAGCAGTGACACAGATGATGTTATGCCATATGTGCCTGCACATACCTACTAGGTGGTGCTGCGGGTTGTCTCTGTAGAAGAAGCAGTGACACAGATGATGTGTATGCCATATGTGCCTGCACATACCTACTAGGTGGAGCTGTGGGTTGTGTCTGTAGAAGAAGTAGTGATACCAATGATGTGTATGCCATATGTGCCTGTACATACCTACTAGGTGGTGATGTGGGTTGTCTCTGTAGAAGAAGGAGTGATACAGATGATGTGTATACCATATGTAGGCATCAAAGGCACCATCAGGGTGTTGTATGGACACATGAGTTATTAGCCCCTCTATGTTGCCTATTTATTGACATGCCAATGTCTGTGGACACCAGGTGGGGCCTTATTGCCAGATGGGTGCAATCTATGTCTAGGAAGGTGAGTAATATTCTAGAAGTCATGCATGGTGAGGGCTGTCTTCCCTGGTACATTGGAAGATTAGATGTACTCATCCACATTGAGGGACACTCAGAGTATTCTATAGGCTGATATCTGAGAAGTACCTGTGGCTATCCCCAGACTGTCTTAAGAGTCCCTGCAGCTAGTAGGGTAAATGCCATCATACCTACTGTAGGTATCCACATGTATAGGAAATGCATGTAGTTGGTGATGCTATCCGCTATGTCTAATGCTTTTTTTGTGAGCAAAGCAACCATAACAAGCAACAGGGAGATGACTGCTTGAACTAGTCATATGATGCATATGCCAATGTAGCTGCCAACATTATGTTCTGAACGCCACTTTTTTAAGTAAGCGCCTGTGCTATTTCACTCCTGATGAGTATGAATCATACCTTGCTGTCCTCTATAGTCATTTGCATATCATTATGCACTTCTTGGACTGTGTATTTTCATTTGCATATCATTATGCCCTAATTTGCATATTCCTTTCCCTGCACCTTTTGGCTTATTGACCCATAGCAATATATGGTTCTATGAATTGCTACCTAGTGTTGCATTCTCATTTTTGTCACAAAAACATGCTGTGAATTTGGTAAATGTCTGAGTGCCCCTGTAATATGTGTATATTTTAATTGTTGGCTACATGGTCCTCCAGGTAATTAGTAAATTGTTGAATTTTACAAAATCTGCTCACTTTTCTGTGACATTTTTAAATTAGATCACAAGGATCTGATTGCTTTCTAATTGTTCCAAAGACGAGTGTCTGGAGCACTTCTCCCCTGGCCTCCGCTGAAAATAGGTTCTGTCCTAGTCAGACTTTCCCCATCGACAAATGTTAAATAAATAACTAAATAAATAAATAATGGTTGATGCAAAAATCTTTTGAAGATCATGAGTTAAAAAATAATTTGTATTGCATAGTCAGTAGACCTATATTTATCTCTGCAGAAAATATTGTGGTCCCGAAATAGCACATAAATGTAGATGTAAATAAATTTGTAGCAGAATCACTTTTCCTACAATGACCGGGTAAACTTATTTTAATTTTGTTTAGTTGTTAAGCATTACAATTATTGTACTAAGACTCCAATCTGTTAGTGAGAAAATGATGATCAAAAAGTATTGCAAAACCATCTCTTCCTGGATTCTGATTGGTTTGCACGACTCTTTGATCGTTATTCTCTCACATTATTATTGGTTTCATGAGATTCTTTTAAGGGGTGAACATGCTCTGCCAGTTGTTAAATAATTTATACAATAGCCCTTTCTTGTGTTATACCCCAAAAGACTGCATTACCCCAAAAGTTTGTATAATAGCACGAAAATGGAAGAAATCATGTGTTAATCACATGATGAAAATCACACGACAAACCTTAGAAAAATCTGAAGGAAAACAGAACAAACAAATGACGAAAAAAGTACAAGGATGCCAAAATCCACGGATTGAGCTACTTTTAACAATGTTAATAATGAGCTCTTTCATCTTTTTATATGACTTCTTCAGATAATAACACTTAAAAAAATTCTGTTAAATCTATTTGAATGTTTGGCAATGTTTTGGTATCAAGTGACTATTTCAAAAATGTATTTAAATTTTTTGTATCAGTCCATGGTTTTTGGCTTCCTTGTGCTTTTTTAAACCTTAGAAAATAAAATAAAAGTGAAGCATTAAAAAATATATACTTAATGAACAATAATCTATATTAATGATATTTATAAATGCTTTTTAGGTTAATTGTTTCATTGAATCCTGGTGTTTTGTCAGCAGTTAATAGCTATTGCTCTCTGACAACATAATTTTATTGCATTATTTAAATGTGATGTTTTTTAACCCAGCCACTGTAGATGCACAAGCCAGTGCCTTTCTTTGTGCCGGTCCTAAGCCCAGATAAATGGGGAGGGTTGCATCAGGAAGGGCATCCGGCGTAAAACCTCTGCCAAAAATTACTGATGTGGAGAACTTTTCATAATTACATACCAGATCGGTCGAGGCCCGGGTTAACAACGACCGCCACCAGTACTGTTAGCCAACAGGGTGCTGGTGGAAATTGGACTACTGTTGGCCGAAGAAGAAGAGGAGGGGGAAGGCATGCCCAAGGCAGGAAGAGAGGAGGAAGGTTAGGAGTGTAGTACTGAGGGTAGGAACTTTGAATGTTGGCAGTATGACTGGTATAGGGAGAGAGCTAGCTGATATGATGGAGAGAAGGAAGGTTGATATATTGTGCATGCAAGAGACCAGATGGAAGGGAAGTAAGGCCAAGTGTATAGGAGGTGGGTTCAAATTGTTCTAGCATGGTGTGGATGGCAGAAGAAATGGGATAGGGGGTATCCTAATGGAACAGTATGCCAAGAGTGTTTTGGAGGTGAAGAGAGTGTCTGATAGAGTGATGTTTATGAAGCTTGAAATTGATGGTGTAATGATGAATGTTGTTAGTGCATATGCTGCACAAGTTGGGTGTGCGATGGATGAGAAAGAAAAATTTTGGAGTGAGTTGGATGAAGTGGTGGTGAGTGTACCTAAGGGTGAGAGACTAGTGATTGGAGCGGACTTCAATGGGCATGTTGGTGAAGTGAACAGAAGGGATGAGGAAGTGATGGGTAGGTATGGTGTTAAGGAGAGGAATGCAAAAGGTCAGATGATTGTAGATTTTGTGAAAAGGATGGACATGGCTGTGGTGAATACGTATTTTAAGAAGAGGGAGGAGCATATGGTGATGTACAAGAGTGGAGGAAGATGCACACAGGTGGATTATATCCTATGCAGGAGGGCCAGTCTGAAGGAGATTGGAGACTGTAAAGTGGTGACTGGGGAAAGTGTAGTTAAGCAGCCTAGAATGGTGGTCTGCAGGATGATGTTGGTGATGAAGAAGCAGAGGAGGAGTGTGAAAGCAGTGCCAAGGATTAAATGGTGGAAGTTAAAAAAGGGTGATTATGAGGTGGAGTTCAGGGAAGAGTTAAGACAGGCACTGGGAGGCAATGAAGAGTTACCGAATAGCTGGGTAACTACAGCAGAGCTTGTAAGGGAGACTGCTAGGAAGGTGCTTGGTGTGATATCTGGACAGAGGAAGGAGGGCAAGGAGACATGGTGGTGGAATGAGGAAGTACAGGACAGTATACAGAGGAAGAGGCTGGCGAAGAAGAAGTGGGATTGTCAAAGAGATGAAGAAAGTAGACAGGAGTATAAGGAGATGAGGTGCATGGCAAAGAGAGAGGTGGCGAAGGCTAAGGATAAGGCATATGAAGAGTTGCATGAGAAATTGGACACTAAAGAGGGAGAAAAGGACCTGTACCGATTGGCTAGACAGAGGGACAGAGCTGGGAAAGATGTGCAGCAGGTAAGGGAGGTAAAGGACAGTGAGGGAAACTTACTCACAAGTGTGGAGAGTGTGTTGAGTAGCTGGAAAGAGTACTTTGAAGGGCTGATGAATGAAGAGAATGAGAGAGAGAGAAGGTTGGATGATGTGGGGATAGTGAATCAGGAAGTGAAGCAGTTTAGCAAGGAGGAAGTATTATGATGTGGGGATAGTGAATCAGGAAGTGAAGCAGATTAGCAAGGAGGAAGTATTATGATGTGGGGATAGTGAATCAGGAAGTGAAGCAGTTTAGCAAGGAGGAAGTATTATGATGTGGGGATAGTGAATCAGGAAGTGAAGCAGTTTAGCAAGGAGGAAGTATTATGCTGTGGTGATAGTGAATCAGGAAGTGAAGCAGTTTAGCAAGGAGGAAGAATTATGCTGTGGGGATAGTGAATCAGGAAGTGAAGCAGTTTAGCAAGGAGGAAGTATTATGATGTGGGGACAGTGAATAAGGAAGTGAAGCAGTTTAGCAAGGAGGAAGTATTATGATGTGGGGATAGTGAATCAGGAAGTGAAACAGTTTAGCAAGGAGGAAGTATTATGATGTGGGGATAGTGAATCAGGAAGTGAAGCAGTTTAGCAAGGAGGAAGTATTATGATGTGGGGATAGTGAATCAGGAAGTGAAGCAGATTAGCAAGGAGGAAGTATTATGATGTGGGGATAGTGAATCAGGAAGTGAAGCAGTTTAGCAAGGAGGAAGTATTATGATGTGGGGATAGTGAATCAGGAAGTGAAGCAGTTTACAGTTTAGCAAGGAGGAAGTATTATGATGTGGTGATAGTGAATCAGGAAGTGAAGCAGTTTAGCAAGGAGGAAGTATTATGATGTGAGGATAGTGAATCAGGAAGTGAAGCAGTTTAGCAAGGAGGAAGTATTATGATGTGGGGATAGTGAATCAGGAAGTGAAGCAGTTTAGCAAGGAGGAAGTATTATGATGTGGGGATAGTGAATCAGGAAGTGAAGCAGTTTACAGTTTAGCAAAGAGGAAGTATTATGATGTGGTGATAGTGAATCAGGAAGTGAAGCAGTTTAGCAAGGAGGAAGTATTATGATGTGGGGATAGTGAATCAGGAAGTGAAGCAGTTTAGCAAGGAGGAAGTATTATGATGTGGGGATAGTTAATCAGGAAGTGAAGCAGTTTAGCAAGGAGGAAGTATTATGATGTGGGGATAGTGAATCAGGAAGTGAAGCAGTTTAGCAAGGAGGAAGTATTATGATGTGTGGATAGTGAATCAGGAAGTGAAGCACTTTAGCAAGGAGGAAGTATTATGATGTGGGGATAGTGAATCAGGAAGTGAAGCAGATTAGCAAGGATGAAGTATTATGATGTGGGGATATTGAATCAGGAAGTGAAGCAGTTTAGCAAGGAGGAAGTATTATGATGTGGGGATAGTGAATCAGGAAGTGAAGCAGATTAGCAAGGAGGAAGTATTATAATGTGGGGATAGTGAATCAGGAAGTGAAGCAGATTAGCAAGGAGAAAGTATTATGATGTGGGGATAGTGAATCAGGAAGTGAAGCAGTTTAGCAAGGAGGAAGTATTATGATGTGGGGATAGTGAATCAGGAAGTGAAGCAGTTTAGCAAGGAGAAAGTATTATGATGTGGGGATAGTGAATCAGGAAGTGAAGCAGTTTACAGTTTAGCAAGGAGGAAATATTATGATGTGGTGATAGTGAATCAGGAAGGGAAGCAGTTTAGCAAGGTGAAAGTATTATGATGTGGGGATAGTGAATCAGGAAGCGAAGCAGTTTAGCAAGGAGAAAGTGTTATGATGTGGGGATAGTGAATCAGGAAGTGAAGCAGTTTACAGTTTAGCAAGGAGGAAATATGATGTGGTGATAGTGAATCAGGAAGTGAAGCAGTTTAGCAAGGAGGAAGTATTATGATGTGGGGATAGTGAATCAGGAAGTGAAGTAGTTTAGCAAGGAGGAAGTATTATGATGTGGGAATAGTGAATCAGGAAGTGAAGCAGTTTAGCAAGGAGGAAGTGTTATGATGTGGGGATAGTGAATTAGGAAGTGAAGCAGTTTAGCAAGGAGGAAGTATTATGATGTGGGGATAGTGAATCAGGAAGTGAGGTAGTTTAGCAAGGAGGAAGTATTGTGTTGTGGGGATAGTGAATCAGGAAGTGCAGTTTAGCAAGGAGGAAGTGTTATGATGTGGGGATAGTGAATCAGGAAGTGAAGCAGTTTAGCAAGGAGGAAGTGTTATGATGTGGGGATAGTGAATCAGGAAGTGAAGCAGTTTAGCAAGGAGGAAGTATTATGATGTGGGGATAGTGAATCAGGAAGTGAAGCAGTTTAGCAAGGAGGAAGTATTATGATGTGGGGATAGTGAATCAGGAAGTGAAGCAGATTAGCAAGGAGGAAGTATTATGATGTGGGGATAGTGAATGAGGAAGTGAAGCAGTTTAGCAATGAGGAAGTATTATGATGTGGGGATAGTGAATGAGGAAGTGAAGCAGATTAGCAAGGAGGATTTATTATGATGTGGGGATAGTGAATCAGGAAGTGAAGCAGTTTAGCAAGGAGGAAGTATTATGATGTGGAGATAGTGAATCAGGAAGTGAAGCAGTTTAGCAAGGAGGAAGTATTATGACGTGGGGATAGTGAATCAGGAAGTGAGGCAGTTTAGCAAGGAGGAAGTATTATGATGTGGGGATAGTGAATCAGGAAGTGAGGCAGTTTAGCAAGGAGGAAGTGTTATGATGTGGAGATAGTGAATCAGGAAGTGAAGCAGTTTAGCAAGGAGGAAGTATTATGATGTGGGGATAGTGAATCAGGAAGTGAAGCAGTTTAGCAAGGAAGAAGTATTATGATGTGGGGATAGTGAATCAGGAAGTGAATCAGTTTAGCAAGGAGGAAGTATTATGATGTGGGGATAGTGAATCAGGAAGTGAAGCAGTTTAGCAAGGAAGAAGTATTATTTTCTAACATCTTCTACACACTCCTTATTGTCTCTATTTCCACCTTGTGCCACTCCAATCTCTTTGACCTACTCCTCTGTTCACCATCTTCTCACTCATACAACATATATCCAACTACTTCATCTTTTACTATCTCCCTTAATCTCTTTACTACCTCTACCTCAAGTCTATATAAACTATCCATCATACAGGTTTTTAAACCTTCCCACAAAGCTAAGTCAAAACTATTAGATGAAAGTGCTCATCTGTTGTGGTTGGAAGTAAAAAAAATCGATTTTATTACCAGTGTGGTGGTTTGGACTTTATTTCTTTACTACTAAGTCAAAACTATACAAACTCCATCTAGCATCTACTACACACTCTCTCCTCACTAAAAACCTACTTTGTTCTTGAGATATCCATCCCAACTCTGGCCCCTCTTCTCTCCCCAAAACTACCTCTACACTGCCCCCATCTTACTTCTTTAACAGTCACCAACCTCAGTCACAGCAATCATCTCCATCCAAATACTTAACTATTTACTCATTGAATATTCAGAGGCTAGCAAATAAAGTCACTGAGCTGCACTCATGGATAGCTCTCAATACCCCTCACATCCTCTCCCTATCTAAAACCTGGCTCAAGCCACACATCTCAAATAGTGAAATACTCCCACCAGGTTATAATATCTTCCGATCTGATAGACCTGTAAAAAGGTGGTGGCATGGCCATCCTCTACTCAAACATTCTTAACCTCTCACCATACCCTTCCCCAATTCCTGACTTCCTCTCAGCTGAATTCATCATCCTTAACTGCCATCTGAATCCCCACAAAAAACTTGCAATTACCTCTATCTACCTTCCTCCTGGTAACAATCTGCCCATTCTTGAAAACATCCTATCCTGGTTCTCCCACAACACTCCATATGAGACACTTATCCTTGGTGATGTCAACATTGATTGGTCCAAACTCACAACTGACTGCTCCCAATTCAGCATCCAACTACACGGCTTTCACCAACTTATAACATCTCCCACTCGCTTCCATAAAAAATCCTCTTCCAGCTCCATCATAGACTGGATCCTTACCAATTCCCCCCACCAATACCACAATCCCACCACCTTACCTGACTCCCTCAGTGATCATCTTCCTACCACCATCTTAAGACACTACTCCCATATTCCTAAATCCCACCTTATCAAAGACTGTCGAAAACTAATGACTTTCAATTCATCCCAATTTAACTCCATTCTCCACAACATAGATTGGTCCATTCTAAAACACCTCTCCCTAAACGATGCTGTAAGCACTTTCAATAGCATCTTCATGAATACTCTAAACTCCTTAGCTCCCTCTAGGAAGATCAGAGTAAAATCAAACCATGCTCCCTGGCTCTCCAAAGAGACTAGGTCCCTTATGAAACAAAGAGATCATGCTTGGAAAACCTGGACTAAAACTAAACATCCACCATTTCTTCAAAAATACAGGCAACTGAGGAACCTTGCAAAAAAACATACAACTAATGACAAAAAGTTATACTATAGCTCTGCTCAGCTTAACAACAAATCCAATCCTCAAAAAGTTTGGTCAACTCTCAACAACATCCTCTATCCTGGAAAGCCCTCTAATCCCTCCCCATACCCTAACTCTTCCTCTCAGGAAACAGCTACCCTCCTGAATAAACACTGTATATCTTCCATCCAAAATCTGGTAACCTCTAAGCCAAACTCTACTTTGACACCCACCTCTCCAAGTCCCACTAACACAACTTTGTTTTCTTTTGAGCCACTTCCCATTACTTACATCAAATCTCTACTACACAAGCTAAAACCTTGCTCTCCTTCCACTGACAATCTAGCTCCTACATTCCTCAAACTTGCTGATGACTCAATTTCCTATCCTGTATCTATACTAATTAATCAATCTATTCTGGAATCAACTGTCCCCACCCTTTGGAAATCTTTCTTCACTATCCCTCTTCATAAAGGTGGAAACTCCACTGACTCCTCAAACTACCGACCCATTGCCATTCTGTCCCCCCTCTCCAAGATATTAGAAAAATGTATTCACTCACAGCTTCTCAATCACCTCCTCACACACCACTTACTTACGCCTACTCAACATGGATTTCGTCCTCACCACAGCACCACCACTGCCCTCCTCTCCTTCACTCATATCATTGCAGAGGCCCTAGACACCAATAAACTCATTGCCTGTCTCTTCCTAGATCTCTCCAAAGCCTTCGATACTGTCTCTCATCCGCTACTACTATCCAAACTCGCAAATCTCCACCTATCCCCCTCCACACTTGCCTGGTTTAATAGTTACCTATCTGACAGGGAACAATCTGTCAAATAGCTCTCATCCTCCTCACCTTTCCTTCCCATCTCCACTGGTGTTCCTCAAGGCTCCATCTTGGGACTCCTTTTGTTTAACATCTTCACCAGTGATCTTTACACCTCATGCAAAGAATCCTCCCTTATTCAGTATGCCGACAACTGCACACTTATATCCATCTCAAATAACATTCCTGAACTACACTTGCTGACCCAACAGGCCCTACTATCCACTGAATAATGGCTCTCTCACAACCTATTGATCCTAAATCCCAAAAAGACCAAACTCCTACTTTTCCTTCCCCGTTCTCTTTCTCATCACAAAACCTCCTTTTTTATTACATCTTCTAACAATACAAATATCCAACCTGACACCCACACAAAACTCCTAGGGATCATTATCGATGATGAACTCAAGTTCAACCTACACATACTCCAATGTATAAAAAAAAACAAACAAGAAACTAGGTCTGCTATATCGGAACAAAAAATTCCTGACCCCTGAATCTAGACTTACCCTGGGCCAGGCACTCCTCCTCCCCTCCCTCTTATACACCGCCCCAGTTCTAACCAATATCCAGGCCTCCACTCTAAACAAACTGCAACAGACTTACCATAAAATAGCCAGATACATTACTAACTCCCGATACAACTCACACCACTGCATTTCTTTCAACTCTCTTCAATGGCTTGAACTTCACCAGTTTCTGCTATGTTATCAATTTCATATGCTACACTGAATTCTTTATAAACCCTCCTTCTGTCCATCTCTATCTTCCTTAGTCTCCATCTATCCCATCCCAGACCCTCCATACTTCTAACCAACAATTACTTGTCAGTAGGCAAACTACTCTACAAACACTCCCTTGCCCATGCTTGGAACAAACTTCCCCTTGATTTGCGTTCAATCTCCCACACCTCACAATTTAAAAATGAACTAAAAGCTTATTTTCTCAATTCCAGAACCTGCCCTTGCCATGACCCTACCTAGTCTTCCTTCCCTTTATGTACCCTCAAAAGGACCATACTTAGTACCTCATTACACCTCTCTCTCCAATGTGTCTACTATGCATTTGAACAATTTTATACAAACAAAAAATGTTAATTGTCGATCTATTGAACTATATCAATGTAAAATTGTTACTTAGCTTCTTTTTAATACAACTTTAACTTTATGCATGTATCCCAACATATGTGAATCGTTTTGCTATAACTGCTATTATATCAATATTGTTTAAAATTGTACTTGTTTTAAAATGTATTACTGGAGCTTTTCTCCTCAGATCTCCACTGAAAATGGGCCACAAGCCCAGTTGGACAAACCTGGTTAACAAATGTCAATAAATAAATAAATATAATAAAATAAGTAAGGACAGCTATGAAGAGGATGAAGAAGGGAAAGGCTGTTGGCCCAGATGACATACCAGTGGAAGCATGGAGGTGCTTAGAAGAAATGGCAGTGGAATTTTTAACCAGATTGTTTAATGAAATTTTGGAAAGTCAGGGGATGCCTGAGGAGTGGAGAAAAAGTGTTTTGGTACCTATCTTTAAGAATAAGGGTGACATGCAGAGCTGCAGTAACTACAGAGGGATAAAATTGATCAGTTACAGCTTGAAATTATGGGAAAGAGTAGTGGAAGCTAGGTTAAGAAGGGAGGTGATGATTAGTGATCAGCAGTATGGTTTCATGCCAGGAAAGAGCACTACGGATGCAATATTTGCTCTGAGAGTGTTGTTGGAGAAATACAGAGAAGGTCAGAAGGAGTTGCATTGTGTCTTTGTAGACTTAGAGAAAGCATATGACAGGGTGCCTAGAGAGGAGTTGTGGTATCGTATGAGGAAGTCGGGAGTGGCAGAGAAGTATGTAAGAGTGGTACAGGATATGTACAAGGGTAGTGTGACATTGGTGAGGACTGCGGTGGGAGTGACAGATACGTTTAAGGTGGAGGTGGGATTACATCAAGGATCAACTCTGAGCCCTTTCTTATTTGCAGTGGTGATGGACAGGTTGACAGATGAGATTAGACAGGAGGCCTCGTGGACTATGATGTTTGCAGATGACATTGTGATATGTAGTGAGAGTAGGGACCAGGTTGAGGAGACCCTGGAGAGGTGGAGATATGCTTTAGAGAGGAGAGGAATGAAGGTCAGCAGGGCTAAAACAGAATATATGTGTTTAAATGAGAGGGAGGGTAGAGGAATGGTGAGGATGCAGGGAGTAGAGTTGGTAAAGGTGGATGAGTTTAAGTACTTGGGATCAACAGTTCAGAGTAATGGTGAGTGTGGAAGAGAGGTGAAGAAGAGAGTACAGGCAGGGTGGAATGGGTGGAGAAGAGTGTCAGGAGTGATTTGTGACAGACGGGCACCAATAAGAGTGAAAGGGAAGGTCTACAAGAGGGTAGTGAGACCAGCTATGTTATATGGGTTGGAGACGGTACCATTGTCGAAAAGGCAGGAGTCAGAGCTGGATGTGGCAGAGTTAAAGATGTTAAGATTTGCACTGGGTGTGACTAGGATAGACAGGATTAGGAATAAGTATATTAGAGGGTCAGCTCAGGTTGTACAGTTTGGAGACAAAGCAAGAGAGGTGAGATTGCGTTGGTTTGGACATGTGCTGAGGCGGGATGATGGGTATATTGGGAAAAGGATGCTAAGGATGGAGCTACCAGGTAAGAGGAAAAGAGGAAGGCCTAAGATGAGGTTTATGGATGTGGTGAGAGAGGACATGCAGGTGGTTGGTGTGAAAGAGCATGATGCAGAGGACAGGAAGAAATGGAAACAGATGATCCGCTGTGGCGACCCCTAACGGGAACAGACAAAAGAAGATGATGATTTAAATGTGATGTTTTTACATCAAGTTAATTCTGATGAAATTCTTATGATCTGCTAAAGAACAAAAGTAATAAACTATTGTTATTATTCACTCTCATATAAACAGCTTTCTTCATCCTTCTTGGGTTATTGAAGCCATGTATTTTAATGTCATAACCTGTAGACTCTGTTTACGCTTTGTTTTACCTTTCTACCTTAAACTGAATCCTGCAAAACACACTGTCATCCTTATTAACTAAAGAAACCAAGAATAAAGCTCAAATAGTACTTAGGCACATGCTAGCAGATTAGGTGAGTAGTGTTTGTATCCATTGGACTACCTGAGGTATGTTCTTCTGCTGACAAAATAAATAAGGGAGAGCACCTTACATATCTCCAGATATGTAATCATTTATTAGGAATTCCGCCACTGACAAAGTTTAAATGTCCTCTGTAAGTCTTCACTTAATTTAGTCAGAAACTTGCATTCCCTCTAATTTCATGAGTTCCTAGATAACACTTTCAGACATGATAACATCTGTATTCTATCATTCTAGATTTCAGAGTTGTGAATCTGTAAGCCCTAATTCTAGCATTATTTTTTCCTAAGACAAAAAAATATATAAACTGAGGGGCATCTTTATTATGTTACATCTGCTAAACAATAAATAAATAAATAAATAAATAAATACAAAAACAAAATTAAATGTTAAACTTCCTGCATACATTTTCAAATTCTTAGTTTTACAACACAATCACTCTCAGTCAGTTAATAGATGGCAAAAATAAACAGCCAGCTAAACAAAACACATTCATAAATGGAAGGAAACATGAAGATCGTTGTCTTCATTATTACCTAAGATTGTGCTTCCTCTAATGCAGCCAAGTCGACCCACTATTGCCATCTGCTATCTTAAAAAGCTTTTTTTTTAAATAGAAGAGGACTTTTGTCTTTTAATGACTTCTTCAGATCTAATAATATAGTTGCACAACACATGTATTTATACTTTTGGCAAAGGTGTTGGGTCAGCATTGAAATATGCAGTGTATAACACTGATTCTGATTGGATGTCAGTCTGTCCATCTTGATAAAGCAGAATGTCTTAGATGGCCAGTTAGCTTGAGGATATTCTCTGAAACTGTGAATGGCACTTTGAATTTCACTTAATTTGCATGTATGGATATGTCTGGCAATGGTTGCTTTGAATGTGGTCTTGCTTCACTAATAAAAAAAATATCATGAAACTATAATGAAGTATGTCTAAAACATAAAAGAAAAATACCTAACAGTGTGATTACTCAGCCCTATAAAATTATATTTTTTATCCTGGAATTAAACTAAAACCAATTTTTCCAGTCATGTTTAAAATAAACTCAAAATAATATACAAATATATAATGTTTCTCTGCAGTTTTCCCCAGGGGGTGTTGGGCTTCATCAGAAGTAGTGACATTTGTGGCCAAGTTCCTTGGGTTTTAGAAACTGCGAGGGCCAGAGACCCCTTGCTGCATTTTAGTATGTGGTTGGATATCCTTAAGCTGTAGAGTTGCTGGATGCAATACCCACGTCCCTTACTTATTGAAGCTCTTGTGACCCAATTTACTGAGCTCTACATACAGGGAATAAAGCTTGAGACCAATGTGGACCATAAGCCTGATTTGCCAGTGGAGTTATTTTTCCCTCATTTGACATTCAAGTTTCCTGCTTGCAGGGAGATGCTCACTTTATCTAGCAACTATAATGTGAATTTGGAGAGTGCTGTAAACTCCAGAGCATCACAGGGTAGTGGGCCTTTAATGTACTTGAGTTTGTCGGGCACTTATTGATTGATTCTTCTTTGTGAACGGTTCTTCTTCTTTCCTATGGAACATGCTTTACACTCTGTGCATTATACAAGATACTCTACCATTTCACTCTCACAGTTGTCTCTGAAGATACTCAAATATTTATTTTTACTATTCAGGCAGAAAAAAGGCACTCTGCAACTTATTACCAGGCCGAACTTAGAGTCAGTTGGTCAGCACCTATATATGCCTTTAATATCTTGGTCTTCTTTTGGTGGTGGTCCCTGCAGCCAGTCCCTGATACACTTTGCTCTTTTGTAAAAAAAAGGTAGGTTTACTGTCTAGTATTTTGCTCTGTTACTACCAGATGGCCTTTGATATTCTCTTGATTCTACAGAAACCTCTTGAGAAGGTAACAGGTATTCTCTCTTTCTTGGGATCTGTGCAGAGCCTTGAAATTATTTCTAGTTCCCTCCTTTGGGGGGTATGAGAGGGTGCTGTCATTGTTTACTTTCAGCTCCCATAGTTCTTTGAAAATGATGATGAAAACCTGTAGCTAGGGCATCATTTTGTACCTTTAGTGGCCTGTCTAGGCATTTGGTAAGCTGTTGTGTTGCCCTGGTTATACGCATACTTTCCATTACATTCATTTTAGTCCAATGTGAGTGCATGCTGGAGGTGTATAGCAGCAAAATCCCTTGCTATGGTTTTCTCCACAGATGATTACAGAACTCATTGTTATCTTCTTTTTTGTAGATAGTGAGATCAATGAATGTTACCTTATTCTGGATGCATTTGATAAATATGAGGAAGCTACAGTGTAAGTTTTAATGTGCTTAATCAAGTTGTTCAGATTCTCCTTGCTGCCTTCCCATGCAATAGAGATGCTGTTTATAAATTAGCAGTAACATCCGATATCGTGGATGCATTTAGCTTGCTACATGTTCCCCTCTGCAGCGTTTGCTATGCTGGGTACCATCACTGCTACCATTGTTAGCCTTTTCTGTTCAACAAACAGTTCCGTGTCTTCATGACAGTGGAATATGTAAAGAAACCATGAATGTTATTCCATGAAAAGCAGAATTTTCATTCAGCATAGCAAGCAGTTCCTCTCAAGCTGTCAAAGCTAATTAAACCATTTAAAGCTGGTGAAGGGTTTGTTATCTTATTTTTCCTTTAAATACTATCATAGTCTTTCAGCTTTAATGTGAAGATGAAAACACAGAAAACCAAATACAGTTTTGGATTTTAATCATACAACAACTATAAAATAATTTGTTGAAAACAATACAAAGCAATGTGGAGGCAGTGAAGTACTAAATTAAAGACCTAGAAACCAAATGTATGAACTGAACATAGAGAATAATTAATTAAGCAAAAAGTATGAATTGAGTGGTAGATAATGTGTACAACCTGTGGCCAGTAGGACTTCCAGAAAGTTATTAATCTATGAATATTCACTGCTAATCTTGTGTTCAGATACATATTTCTATGTTTGATTGTCAAGCTTACAACCTACATAAGATCTCCAAAACAGGATAAGCAAGATGAGCGAAATAGTGATCACAAGAATAAAAAAAAACACCACAGGGAACCAGAACAACACCAAAGGGCAACTCTGTGAGACAGAAAAACGAAATCTGGGACAACACAATCAAGGAAGGAGAACTGCAACTAGTTGACATTCTAATAGAGCACAACAAGGATCATCAGAAATATGTCAAGCCATGGACAGAACCAAAAGTGAGCTACACAATATGGCACAGAAAGAGAAGGATCTTGAAATAATACCCAGGATGTATACAAACAAGAGATGACCATAAAAGGGAAGAAGTGAAACTAGAAAAGGGCAGGCGGGGCTGTCTAACTAGAAAGACACCACCACCCTAAACCAAAGGATCAAATCAGACAGGAAGGGCAACTGATATCCACCTCCATCAGAGGCACCACACCAGAAAGAAGGGGTCCTGATGGAGAGATGAAAAGTCAGCAAGCAAAGGAGAGTAGTAGTGATGAAACTGAATTCATCCTCAAGTCTTGGTGAGTACCTTCACAAGGTGGATCCTGTTTTTCGTAAAATCTCACCAAGGCAACACTGATATATAGACTGTATTTATATAGCATATATCATGGACAGAAGTATCAAAAATACAAAAAAATAGCTGGGTGCACAACACCCAGGATAAAGAAGTGCCCAATCCTTGTAATTCACTGGTGCCAGGACTGGAAAAAATGACAGTGTAGAATCCTCAAAATACAGAAAAATTCCTACAATGGGGCCAGGACAGGATCAGGGGGAGGATGGACCCCTGTTGTATAAGGAACTAAGTAGTCCACAAAAATGACAAAAATTGATTGGCCAAAGAAGAGCCATAAAGATGATAGAGTGGACTATTGAGGATACGAAAGAAATTATGTATTGTTACTATTATGTAACAAGCCCAGAATTGCCAGACACAAGAGATACAAAATGATTAAGAGAGAAATTAGAGGAAAGAAAAATACTTCCGCAGGAAAAACTGTCAGAAGCTTCAAATAAAAATTTGCGTTCATTAATACAACAGATTTTTGAAAAACAGTATATAGATCAAGAAATGTTGATCTGTTTGGAAAAAGAAGCATCTGAGGAAGTGAAAAAATATAAAAAACAAAACCTAGATATATTTGAAGAATATAAAAAAGAAATATGGACATGGGAAAGAAAGAGAGATTTGATATGGTGCAATATTTATGCAAAGGAGAAAGCCAAATTATCTAATATAGAGAAGGCAGTCTCAAAGATATTCGAAGAGAAATACAGGCAAAGGCATCCAGATATGGAAAATTTCACAATAAAAAGATTAAGAGCACAAAGATGTAATGTAGAAAAGACAATTAGTAAACCAGAAATTAAAGAAATAGAAGAAGTTATGGAGTGCCTGCGAAGTGAAGGATTTAATGTACAAGGTCTAAGACAGACTACATCACAGCATGATGGAGTGAGTCCCCAGAATAAGGAAAAGCAAGAAGATATGGAGACGTGAAGAAGAAATATGGACATGGGAAAGGAAAAGAGATGTAATATGCTGTAACATTTATACAAAGGGGAAAGCAAAACTAACTAATACAAAAAGAGCAGCACCAAAGATATTTGAAGAAAAATATAAGGAAAGGAATCCGGATATGGAAAACTTTACAATACAACAAATAAGGAGATTAAGCAGAAAGGTGGAAAAAGGTATTAGTAGTGGAGAAGTCAAAGAAATAGAAATTGAGGTTATGGAACAGCTGGCAAGAGAAGGAGTCAGTGTAGTAAATCAAACAGAAAGCACCACAGCAGGATACAGCAATGGATATCCAAATTAAGGGGAAACCAGTGGAACAGGAAGCAATTGGTCAGGTGCCATATCAAAATATTTTGGAGCCTTCCATAGGAAACCAGTGTAAATGTTCATTTGAAGCTAGGCAGCAAGGGAAGGAACAAGAAACCGTGGAAACTCTGATGCAGTCAATGTTGAGGAGTGATAGGCTAGTGAGTTCCCATATGACAGAGCAATGGATGGCACAGGATGAAACTGAAGAGAATGTGCCACAGGAAGATGCTACAGAACTTTCTATAGAATGCCCGCAGGAAATGGAAAACAAGGGATGTGCCCTCAGTATGGAAGAAAAGGAGTTAAGAGAAGAGTTGCTTGATTTAATGGACATAGATATATCAAGATCAATGAGAGAAATAGACTGCAGAGGGTTAATAAATCCCCAAAAGTCAGAAGTTTGATAAAACAAATGAACGCGATAATTAGGACTGTCCATAGAGATCCATGCGATATAACAGAAGTAAAGAGGATATATTACTGTGCAGCTAAATTAATAACTGATAAAGTTCTACCACAGGAACACAGGGTAGCGAGGGAAAAGAGGGGGCAAAAGTGAAAACCATCATGTTAATATCGAATAGAGAAAACTATAAAGCAGTTAAGACAAGAAGTGTCACTGTTAGAAGATTATAGAAAAGGGAACAGATCAACAAAAATATTAAGAAAGATGTGATAAAAGCAGTGCACAGTATTAGAACAGACCAGGATCTATTATGCACTATTGGAGATAGCAAACTAAAAATTTCAAAACAGGTGGAAAGACTCAGAAGATACGGAGATAAATATAAGGGAAAAGCACAAAATAAGCAATTTATTGATGACCCAAAAAAGTTTTATAGAGAACTGGGAAATAAGGTAAAAGGAACTGAAAGACTGCCAAAAAAGAGGACGTAGATACATTTTGAAGAAGTATCTATGAAGATTTTGTGGACATAACAAATATGCTAAATGGACAGAAGAAGTAAAAGAAAGAATAAGAAGTTTAAAGGTACAGGATATGAAATGGGATGAAATAACACCTAGAGAGACTGAAACAAAGTTGAGAAAAGCCTCTAATTGAAAAATCCCAGGCCCAGATGCAGTACCTAACTTCTGGTTAAAAGTATTAACATCTTTGCACGGGGATTTAGCCATGATTAAGAACTATTTATATGCACACCCCGAACACACACCACACTGGTTAACAACAGGCAAAACAATGCTCTTACTTAAGAGTGAACCTGCAAGCTACCCTAAAAATTATAGACCAATAACTTGTCTTCCAACAACATATAAACTATACATGGGAATTGACGCAGACAGAGTTTATAGTCATTTAGAAGAAAACTCAATTACGGCAGTAGAACAAAATGGCAATAAAAGAAAGTCATATGGAACAAAGGATCATTTGTTGTTATAAAGTCATAGTGGGGAACTGTAAGAAGGGGAAGAATCTAAGTATGGCATGGATTGACTACAAAAAAGCAGTTGATAGTATCCCATATTCATGGATAAAAGAGTGCTTAAACATGTATAAGATACACCCTACACTGATTGACTACATTACAGTAACCATGAAACGGTAGCAGACCACTATGCAATTAAGCCACGAAAAAGGACAGATTATTATCCCAGGGATAAAAAATTCAAAGGGGGATATTCTGGGGTGACTCTCTGTCATCGTTGCTATTCTGCCTTGCCATTAATCCATTAAGCTGTTTACTTAACAGCTTAGGCCGTGGATACAATTTGGCTCCTAGAAAACAACAAAGTCTAATGACTTCTCATCTTCTCTTTGTCGATGATTTAAAACTATAGATGAGGAACTGAAAGCACAGCTGCAGGTTGTCAAAACTTTTTCAGATGATATTAGAATGTCATTTGGTCTTGATAAATGTGCAAAAGCAACCTTTAAAAAGGAAAACTGCAGCGCCAGGAAAACATCAGTTTGGGATAAGAATGTGATATAAAAGAATTTGAGCAAAAGGTAGTGTATAAATACTTGGGAACTGATGAAAGATCAGCAATAAAACATGAACAAAGGTGAATAAAACTCAGTAAGGAGTACTTTAGAAGACTTAAATTATTCCTGAAAACAGCATTGGCACCTAGGAACAAGATCCAAGCTACAAATCAATTTGCTCTTCCTGTCCTAACTTATAGTTTTGGAGTGACTGACTGGCACCAAAAAAATGTTGGATAGACTGGATGTTAAAACAAGAAGGATGCTTCATGCTTACCAAATAATTTATAAAAATCAGTTTATACCAAGATTATATATTCCCCATTCTGATGGAGGGATAGGCCTCCTTGAAATTGATTACATGTATAGATCTGCAATCATGGGACTCGACACATATCTACTGACCTCACAAGATCCAAATGTGGTGAAAGTTTTGAAACATGAGGAGAATAAATCTAAGATGACATCTCTGCTGAATTTAGCAGAAGCATATTGATGTCAAGCAGGAATGGAAATCAATCCAGAAGTGGATTAAAAACCAGGCAGCAACCGAATGTGCTAAAAACAAAAGAAAGAATATAAGGTGAAGGACCAGGTGAGAAGGCAAGAAATGTAGAAAAAACATAAATATAGTTACAAGTATAGAAAACTTCTGGAAGATCCTCATGTTGATCAAGAACAAATGGTTAAAAAGAGGTGAATTCACATCAAGAAATGAAAGGTTAATATTGGCAGCCCAAGATAGTGGGCTACGTACGTGCTGGTTTACAAAGTCCATTGAACATGTGAGAGAAACAGACACATGTAGGTTTTGTAAAACTGAATTGGAAACAGTCACACACCTTATTGCTGATTGCGACTCCCTAATGGCAGAGGGACTGTATACTGAAAGGCATAATAATGTGGTGAGACTGTTGCATTGGAGATTGTGCAAACATTATGGTATCAAAGTGACTGAAAAACACTGGAAACATGAGCCACAAAGAATCATAGAAAATGATGAAGTTTATATCACATGGGATCACCCAATACCAACAGTTCAAATGACAGATGCTAGAAAACTGGATACAGTGGTCCAAGAAAAGAAAACAAAAGTAACATTGATCATTGAAAGCGCCACACCCAGTGACTACAGTGTCTTGCGTACAGAGAGACACAAAGTCATAAAATACCTCGATGTGCAGGTAGAAACGAGAGCCATGTGGAAGAAAGATACCCAGACAGTTCCAATAATAGTAGGAGCAACGGACCTTATAAAAAGAATTTACAATCGTATTTAGATATGTTACCAATTCATGTAACACCGTACAAACTGCAGAAGGAGTCATTACTGGGCACATTGCAGGTGCTGCGAAGAGCACTTTTGGCTGACATCAAAGAGTGAAACAATACTAATTTCATGACCTTTAATCGTATTTTGACTTAGGAATGGGGTCAATTCCTGTCATGGTATTAGAAACCCAAAAGACTTGGAGAAATTAAAAACCACAGAAAGAAGACATGAAGAATGCCAAGAAGACCATTGCAATGAACACAATCCCTCCAACCATGGATACAGCAAGCAAAAGAAGAGCTCAAAACACCACAAACAGGGACACTCTAATCAAGAGAAAGAAGAAGAGGGGGAAAAGGAGAAACTGACACATCAATGGATTGTCATTACCCACCATAACCCTACACAGGAACAGGGTTTTCAGAGGGGAGCAACCACATAGTGCACCAGACTTAATAACAGGGGAACCCAAGGAGGGACACTGTTTCAGCTTTGAAAAATGGTGGATACCACAAAAACTTCTGCACAGAAAAACAGGAGATCACCTGGGATTGTCATAATAGTTAAGGTGTTTATCTCACAGACACGTGGTACGGGGTGTGATTCTTACCTGAGAAAAAATTGGCTAGGCTTAAAATAGCCCACAAGGGCAGCTAGTACAGTAATTTTTGATGAATATATGAAGCTATGATGCTAAAGAGATACACAAAAAGGAGTAACCGCACATGCAAAGGACACCTAATCAAGGAGTAACAGCACATACCAAAGGAAACCTAATCAAGGAGTAACAGCACATACCAAAGGAAACTTAATCAAGGAGTAACAGCACATACCAAAGGAAACCTAATCAAGGAGTAACATCATACCAAAGGAAACATAATCAAGGAGTAACAGCACATACCAAAGGAAACCTAATCAAGGAGTAACAGCACATATCAAAGGAAACCTAATCAAGGTATAACAGCACATACCAAAGGAAACCTAATCAAGGCATAACAGCACATACCAAAGGAAACCTAATCAAGGAGTAACAGCACATACCAAAGGAAACCTAATCAAGAAGTAACAGCGCATACCAAGGGAAACCTAATCAAGGAGTAACATCATACCAAAGGAAATATAATCAAGGAGTAACAGCACATACCAAAGGAAACCTAATCAAGGAGTAACAGCACATATCAAAGGAAACCTAATCAAAGCATAACAGCACATACCAAAGGAAACCTAATCAAGGAGTAACAGCACATACCAAAGGAAACCTAATCAAGGAGTAACAGCACATACCAAAGGAAACCTAATCAATGAGTAACAGCGCATACCAAAGGAAACCTAATCAAGGAGTAACATCATACCAAAGGAAACCTAATCAAGGAGTAACATCATACCAAAGGAAACCTAATCAAGGAGTAACATCATACCAAAGGAAACCTAATCAAGGAGTAACATCATACCAAAGGAAACCTAATCAAGGAGTAACAGCACATACCAAAGGAAACTTAATCAATGAGTAACTGCACATACCAAAGGAAACCTAATCAAGGAGTAACTGCACATACCAAAGGAAACCTAATCAAGGAGTAACTGCACATACCAAAGGAAACCTAATCAAGGAGTAACAGCACATACCAAAGGAAACCTAATCAAGGAGTAACAGCACATACCAAAGGAAACCTAATCAAGGAGTAACTGCACATACCAAAGGAAACCTAATCAAGGAGTAACTGCACATACCAAAGGAAACCTAATCAAGGAGTAACAGTGCATACCAAAGGAAACCTAATCAAGGAGTAACAGTGCATACCAAAGGAAACATAATCAAGGAGTAACATCATACCAAAGGAAACATAATCAAGGAGTAGCAGCACATATCAAAGGAAACCTAATCAAGGCGTAACAGCACATACCAAAGGAAACCTAATCAAGGCGTAACAGCACATACCAAAGGAAACCTAATCAAGGCGTAACAGCACATACTAAAGGAAACCTAATCAAGGAGTAACAGCACATACCAAAGGAAACCTAATCAAGGAGTAACAGCACATACCAAAGGAAACCTAATCAAGGAGTAACAGCACATACCAAAGGAAACCTAATCAATGAGTAACAGCACATACCAAAGGAAACCTAATCAAGGAGTAACAGCACATACCAAAGGAAACCTAATCAAGGAGTAACAGCACATACCAAAAGAAACCTAATCAAGGAGTAACAGCACATACCAAAGGAAACCTAATCAAGGAGTAACAGCACATACCAAAGGAAACCTAATCAAGGAGTAACTGCACATACCAAAGGAAACTTAATCAATGAGTAACTGCACATACCAAAGGAAACCTAATCAAGGAGTAACTGCACATACCAAAGGAAACCTAATCAAGGAGTAACTGCACATACCAAAGGAAACCTAATCAAGGAGTAACAGCACATACCAAAGGAAACCTAATCAAGGAGTAACAGCACATACCAAAGGAAACCTAATCAAGGAGTAACATCATACCAAAGGAAACCTAATCAAGGAGTAACAGCACATACCAAAGGAAACCTAATCAAGGAGTAACAGCACATACCAAAGGAAACCTAATCAAGGAGTAACAGCACATACCAAAGGAAACCTAATCAAGGAGTAACAGCACATACCAAAGGAAACCTAATCAAGGAAGGAAAGAAGTCCCAACAACATGGTCACAATCCGAAACATCTTCAAGAAAGGACGAACATTTATCCCAGAAAAAAAAGAAGCAACCTCACAGATACCATCGATAAACTTAAAATGTACTGCAGGAACCTTATCCTGAATTTTTTTTCCATAACTGTAAAATGCACAGAACTCAGAACAATGAAAGTCTAGGAAGTGAAACAGAAGCCTTCTGCAGTTATATCAAATGAGACACGCAAGGGTTACCTTGTAGTTACACATATGTCATATGTTCACACAGCTTTATGAAGACAGTAAAGTTTATAAAAATATTCTTAAGATCTGCTCAATGTTTTTTAAGAAGTGCTGTTTCAATGAAATGCACCTTATTTTCATTAAATAATTTTATAGCAAAAGGCTTGCTAAGTGCTATAGAATAACAAAACAATAGTATAGCACTCAGCAATAAAATGAAGCTTGTGATATATATTAGATACAGAGCACAGAAAATGTTTACCAATACAAGCCTTCTTTTGAGATAACTCCATCTTTGTCAGAATGTTTAGTCACATGGTTTCTAATGTACAACTACAAGATACAGGATGTGTAGTGTGCAGAATACATCAGTTGTATTATATGTTTATGTATGGATTGTAGGATGTGAGATCCAGTTAGATAGACCCCCATCAGCTGTGCAATTTATTTAATTATGTATTTATTGATGGGCGGGAGATCCAGCTAGGTTGAACTCATCAGCTGTTTAATTTATTTATGTATTTATTGTTTTGTGGGAGACTGGTCATCCATGTACAGGTTCCCTTTAGATTAAGCTGCATTTTACTTCAACTCTATTTTTCATTAATACATTGACTTAATTGTCTCCACCCCCCCCATAAAAAGATATATTGGGTCTACAAACCTCTGAATCTTCACTAGCATCAAATCATTGATGGCCAAACTGTAATGACCTATAGAATATCCATCATAAACTAAAACTTGCATCTGACCATAACAAATTCAAAGACTTTGATAACAACTAAACAATAGTATTCTAGCTTAACTAACAGTCCCCCCATGTCCATAATCCAAACAAGACCCATATGTATGTTGACCATATCCTTCATCCAGATTACTATCAGATTTCTTCACCCCTCCCTTTCTTGATGACCTGAAGGTAGCAAAACAATTCATTGGTCACATTCATAACTGTTCAAAAAATGATGCAGTGAGTGCCAGGTGCATTTTAATGTTCCTGCCAATCCATTTTGCTGCCTTCACCTCTCAGTCCCTTCCTGTGGACTGAAACAGTTTAAGCCCTGCACAATCTTTCTTTGCTTTTCTTATGATCAGAACCAGGACAATATTATATGCTGTTTGTGGCTAATTAATAGCTACATCAAAGAAGGATAAGTCATTATATGTGAAAATAGGTTCTAATAGATGTGCTGCATAAAATGTGCTGTTAGGTTGCACTGGACAATTACTGGCCAGCAGGTCTTCTTTAACCACTTTTCCAGACCCTTGAGAAGTGTTTATATCACCAACTATCACAGCAGGTAATGACCTCATCTATTTTCACAAGCATTCCAAGTGGCTTCAGACTCTGTCAAGGCACTAACACACTCCTCTCCAGTCCTTGATGTTGTAGAGTTCTGAAACAGTCAGCTAGGCTGTAGTAAGTTTGTTGGAACACGTACAAATTATTCCTTGATCTGTCCAAACCTACTGGCACTGTTTCCCTTTTCTGGCATCTTGTCATGCTCCTGAGTTCTGGCTTCACATTCCATGCCACCAGCTCGGTTACTAGTAGGAAACACACTGTCACATGGAAGGGACATTGCTACAGATACACAAGTTTCATAAGGTTCAGTGCTGAGTCACCCCCTTTACAATCTTCTTGAATGACGCAGGTACAAAGCTTGTTCAATATGCATATAATTCCTTGGGTGTCCTTGCTGTCCACTCACTGGAGTCGGATAACATAAACCCACAAGTTGCCTTTCACTTTCCAGAGTCTTGGCTTATTGGTCTGGTCTTATACCTTCGTAGAACTAAAGCCAGCTCAATGCTGTTTTCATGTAGAACTATGCCTTGATATATCATGACTCCCTTTTAGTACCAAGGAGCCGGTAGACATGGTAGTTAAAAGATAACATTGTAGTGTTAATATTATTGCATTAGACTCATAGCCCTTAGGGCAAGTCACATCAACAAAGCTAATCAGTTGCTTTCTTCACTGTCAACTGAGATTTGACCCACATACTGAGAAATAGTGTTGCAAACACCAATCAGAAATTTCATAAAGTCTACAGAACCGAGTTGAATCCTCAGATCAGTACAACTGTAATGAGTGAACTGACATTTAGATGTAACACAGCTGGTATTGCCCAGAAAGCCTATACATCAGTACCTACAAAAATACTATCAGTTGTTTATGTGATATTTCAGATTTTTTAAGTACTGACCTGGGCATGTAGGAAACAAGGTAATTGCAGAAAATTCAGTTAAACTGACAGAAATAAGTAAGATAAATTTTGAAACCGTGGCTTCAGAATTGTTCTTATGAAGCATGAGTCTGTGCTTAAAAAAGAACTTGGTATTCTAAAGAAGGTTGCTGCCACCATTCAGGGATCATCAAATGGCAAAGCCTACTTCTTATGCTTTGTATGGTAAGATATAAGAGAAAATGAAAACTGTTAAAATAAAAAGTCATAACTCTGTGAAATATTTATAATAAGCTGCTTCTGTAAAGCCTGTTTTGAAACCTAATAGGACTATAAAATAGTGTGAGTTAATGAAGTACAGCCATTATAAGTACACCCCCACCTCAAATGGGTGACCTTTGCATATTCCCAGCAGGGAAACAGAAGATGTTCTTCGTCTCACATTGCTGCAGTCATAACCTGTGGGGGTAGTCCGCTGTCCTCGGTCGGCCCGAATACCAAAGAGTTAGGCTGGCGTCGGTCATGGTCGCCCGGAGCTGACGTCAGTACGTAATAGTACTTAAGCGCATGACCGACGCCATATCCTCAGTCTTTCTTGCCGCGTGGTCCAAAGCAGAAGCAGCATTTGCAAGTGCCGTTCGGCATTCTGAAATTTTCAATTATCGAGTTTCAGACCGAAGACCAAGTTGGGCTAAGTACCCCGTTGGGGAAAATTTTTGTCTTTTCTTGCCTCAGTTAATCCGGATGTCAGAAAAAGTTAATAATTGTATTTCTTGTGGGAAGCAGATACCTCATAGGGACTATCATTCTCTCTGTATTCCTTGCTTGGGACCTGAACACGACATCGTCGGGTGTCGCTTTTGTGCTAGATTTAATAAGCGCACCATT
The DNA here is from genome assembly GCF_019279795.1 of Protopterus annectens. NCBI lineage: Eukaryota > Metazoa > Chordata > Ceratodontiformes > Protopteridae > Protopterus > Protopterus annectens. The sequence goes on along the minus strand of NC_056749.1, from coordinate 60,220,524 downwards.
AAACGAAGATTAGACTGTGCCAGGCTTGTTTTCGGTAAGCGGTGTAACTATAACATGCCGTCGGATCCTCCGACGCCCGCTACCACTAAAAAACTTAAAGATAAATCTTTAAGGTCTAAACCGGATGAGTCATCCGTTGCGGACGCCAGTTCTATGGAACCTCCGGTTGAATCTGTGGATCCGGCCGAGGTCTCGGCTGAATCCCAGGGGGAACCTTTACTTTTGCAGGAGTTGGCCTCTCAGGAGTCAGGCCAGGCCGAGGGTGCTTCTCAGGTATCTGTAGTTCCATCCTTACAAAAGGTTATTAGGCCTTCTACTTCAGTGGCTAAAGGCCATGCTAAGGCTAAACCTGGTCTTACTGGTACTGGCCATAGCCCTAGTTCTTCAGCTTCTGTTCCTAAAAAACATATGTTGAAAATGGCAGAGGATTTGATTACTTTGATCAGGGGTTCTATGCCCCCCCCCAGAGAAGAGGCCTAGGGTGGAGACAGATTTAGAGGGAATGGAGCATTCTTCAGACTACTCTGAGTCCTCAGCTGAGGATATTCAGGATTTCCCTCCCTATTCAGATTCGGATGCAGAGGATTCCTGTCCTTCTGCTTCTCCTCCAGAGGATTTTTCCTTTTCTGAAACTTTACATTCCATGAGGGAAGGTCAGGATTTTTCAGATTCTCGAAAAAGGCTTAGGGAATTTTTGTTTTTGCCACAACATAGGCCCTTGGCTATTCCCCCTGTCTTAGATGTTGTTCAGGATGTTTTTTCAGAAGCTTCACTTAACCCTGATTCTTTACCCCCTGCCCCTGTCAAGCCAGACAGATATTACGGAGTTCCAGAAGCACATAAATATTTGTATAAGAGTCCTAGAGCTGACCCGGAAACTATTATTCAAGGGCCAAAGGGTGTCAGGGCTTCTGTGGTTAAGAATCCAGTTCCTTTGGATAAAGATTCTAGAGCGTTGGATAGGTGGGGGAAAAAAGTGTACATCTCTTCTACGTTAGCTATGAGGGCTTTAAATTGCCAGTCCCATATGCTGGAGTATCAGAACTTTTTGTTAGGCCAATTGAAATCTAAGGTGGATGCTTTATCTGAGGGTTTAGAGTGTAAGGAATTGCAGGAGTTGGTTCATGCTTCAGATCAAGTTGGAAAACATTCTTTGCAGTGTGGTTTCGATGCTCTTCAGGCTTCATCCAGGGTGGCTGCTACTGGTTCAGTTATTCGTAGGCATGCCTGGCTTAAGGATCAAAATTTGTCAGAGCATGTTAAAGCTCAGATTTTGGATGCTCCTCTACAATCTGAAGTTCTTTTTTGGTTCTCCTGTGGAGGCAGTTTTGAAAAAGATGGAAGATAAAGCTAAGTCTATGCAGACGGTCAAGGATTTTTTGCAGGTGCAGCCCCCTAAGTTTAGCAGGAATTGGCCTGCTAGAGGATGGTCCTACCCTTTGTTGGATTTTCAGTCTAAGGGCAGGTCTAGACGTGGTAGAGGCAGGGCTCACGCTCAGGGTTCTTTCAGACCTAGGACTTGGAGTTCTCCTGCACAGTCTTCTGGTGAGGGCAGGGGTCAGCCTTTTCGTAAACAGACCCAATGACCTGTATTTTCAGCTGCCAGATCCTTCTTTTCTGGCAGCTCCTCTAGGAGGAAAGTTGGCACTTTTCAAACAAAACTGGCATTTGGTCACCCAGGACAAATGGGTGTTGGAAATAATAAATCAAGGTTACAAGTTTTATTTTCACACTTATAGGTTCATAGGTTCATACTAGGCTATCTGCCCGAGGGCATTTACAAGCCTAGCCCATAGTTTTGTGGCTTACGCCACCCCTTTAGTATGGGGAACTATACCCATTATTTTGCTGTGCCTCTGTTGAGCAGTGACACTGAGGTAATCCCTGGGGTATATCTGCGATCTCCCATCCATTGGTCAAGATTTCTCTTGAACAAGGCCAGCGAGGTGCTCTGCCTCACATATACCGGGATTTTATTCCACAGCATAGGGAGTCTTTGGGTGATGAATCTATCCCTCCAGCGCGTCCTATTAATAGCCGTGTCGAGGTTTAAGTCTCCCGCCCTTGTGGCTCTGACGGATCTAGATTTTTTGAGGTGAAGCATATTCATCAAATCTGGGTTTGACATGGCCTTGTATGTTAGGCAAAGGTCACCTCTGAGTAAGCGGTAAGCGACTGAATAGAGCTGGAGTTCTTTCAGTCGGGCAGCAACTTTTCCTCCTTTCAAAGGCATGCCGGATGTGCCTCCTCAGCAAAGGCTGGAGGCTCAGGAGCAAATTACTTTGCTTTTACAGATGGGAGCAATCCAGGTGGTACCTCCGTCAGAAGTAGGCCTAGGGTTTTATTCCCGTCTATTCCTAGTGCCAAAGAAAGGAAACACTTGGAGGCCAATTCTGGATTTGTCCATTCTCAATACCTACCTAGACATTCCAAAGTTCAAGATGTTAACATTACAACAACTTCTGCCTATGCTAGGCAAAGATCACTGGATGGTAACCCTGGATCTCAAGAAGGCCTATCTTCATATTCCTATCAGGCCCAGCTGCAGGAGATTCCTGCGTTTTCGGGCTGGTACTTCTCATTATCAGTTCTCTGCATTGCCCTTTGGTTTATCTACTGCGCCCAGGGTATTCACAAAAGTTCTGGCTCCTGTAATAGCTTTCTTCAGGCAGAGGGGAATACAAATTTATCCTTATCTGGACGATTGCCTGATTCTTGCTCCAGACAAAGACAAGTTACTTCAACATCTGCAGTATGTAATGGCAGTTTTAAGGTGCCTAGGGTATTCTGTGAACGAAATAAAGTCCAGTCTAGTGCCCTCTCAGGACATGTGCTTTCTGGGTGTGAGACTGAATACAGCTTCTCAGATGGCTTTTCTGACCCCGGACAAACAAAGAACTCTTCACCTTTACTTCCAGCAGTTATCAGTACTGTCCAGGCTGACTGCAAGGACAGTCCTTCAAGCCTTGGGGTTCATGGCATCTTGCATTCTAGTACTTCCCAATGCCAAACTGCATATGAGGAAGCTACAATGGTATCTCAAAACTGTATGGACTCAACACTGCCACGATTTGGACACTGTCATTCAGATAATACCTTGCATCCAGAAGGAATTCTTGTGGTGGGCTCAGGAATGTCACCTAAACAATGGACTCTCTGTGACCCGACCAGAGGCGAGTCAGATCTTAACGACGGATGCCTCGGACTTGGCTTGGGGAGCACACTTCAATGGGAAATGGATTCAAGACACGTGGCCTCCCAGACTACAACATTTGCATATCAACATGAAGGAGATGTTAGCAGTCCAATTTGCCCTGATGGCCTTCAAGGACCTACTTCAACCAGGACAGGTGTTGATTCGAACAGACAACACAACAGTCATGTGGTACATCATCCCCCCTGCAGACAAGTAATGATATTGTGGGAGACTGCTCTGAGTTTGCACATCACGCTTCAAGCATGGTTTCTGCCAGGAGCACAGAACTCCCTAGCAGATGTATTGAGCAGACAAATTGTGGACCCCCACGAGTGGAAATTGGATCCTCAGGTATCCCAACAGTTGACAGTGGCTTGGGGAACTCCAGACATAGATCTGTTCGCTTCTCCACTAAATTTCCAACTACCAAAATTTTGCACAAAGATGTTTCACCCAAAAGCTTGGAAAGTGGATGCTCTATCTTTCAGTTGGAACAACCTTCACGTCTATGCTTTCCCTCCTCTGCCTCTCCTTCCCAAGGTACTCTTGAAAGTCAGGCGGGACAAGCCTTGCATGCTCCTAATAGCACCAGATTGGCCACGTCAGCACTGGTATCCTCTGCTGAGGAGTTTAATTCAGGAGCCTCCTTGGCCTTTGCCACAGATTCCTCACTTGTTGTCCCAGTCAAGCAATTATTTGCTCAATGTCAGGGTGCAGTCCCTGCATCTAACAGCCTGGCGTATTCTGTTTTAGAGCCTGTGGGGTCTCAGCTTCCTCAACAGGTTTTAGATGTCATTCTGGAAGCCAGGCGGCCCAGTACTAGAAAAGTTTATGCTGATAAATGGAGGAGATTTTTTCTTTGGAGCACAGCAAAGGGCTTTGATGTCTCAGTACCTAATTTGAGTTTTACGCTACAGTATCTTACTGAATTACTAGACAAGGGTTTGTCATTTTCCTCTGTGAAGGTTCATGCTGCAGCCATTTCTGCTCACTATGATTGTGACCCTCCTTTATTTTCTCATCCTTTGTTTAAGCAATTTCTTAGAGGGGCAAAAAATATAAGACCCCCACGTAGAGCTCCTACTCCTTCCTGGGATCTTAATTTTTTGTTGGAGAAGCTTACTTTACCTCCTTTCGAACCTGCAGCTTCGTCTGAGCTGAAGTTTTTGTCTTGGAAAACTGCTTTTTTGTTGGCCATTACCTCTGCTAGGAGGGTCTCTGAATTGCAGGCACTCATGGCAGTTGAACCTTTTCTGGTATTCCATAAGGATAGGGTGTCTTTGCGTACTAACCCTACTTTTATGCCTAAAGTGATTTCTAATGTGGCCTTGAACCAGTCTATTCATTTGCTTACTTTTTATGCTGATCCCCAAAATAAGGGGGAAAAAGTCTTGCATTCTTTGGACATTCACAGGCAGCTACGTTATTATTTGAGCAGAACTAAAGAGTTCAGGCAGACTCAACAGTTATTTATTTCTTTTGCTCTGGGTTCACAAGGGAAGGCTGTTTCAAAGCAAACTATTTCTAAGTGGATTGGTCATTGTATTGCTTTTTGTTATTCTCATCATGGGAAGAATGTTCCTGCTGGGATCAGACCTCATTCCACTAGGGCTACTGCCACTTCTACTGCCTTTTTGAGGGGGGTAGCTACTAAGGATATTTTGGAGGCAGCTACTTGGAGTTCAGTACACACTTTTACTAAGCATTACCATCTTCCTCTTTATTCCAAGTCTAGGGCTGGGTTTGCCACTGCAGTTTTACAGGGCATGTTAGCAGCTCCTAATGCTTTTTAGTTTGCCAGCCTCCCTTTTCCTTTGCTTTGGGATTCTACCCACAGGTTATGACTGCAGCAATGTGAGACGAAGAACATAGTACAGTTTTGTACCTACCATAAATGTAGATGTTCGAGGATCCACATTGCTGCAGTCCTATTTTCCCTCCCTCCTTCCCCTCTATAGTTTGGGGTTGCTGTTTTTTCCTTTGGGATAATTGTTATTTTCTCACTTGTGGTTGTTGGGTATGTACTATTTTGGCTCTGGCCTTTCCTTTTTAAGGCCTTCTGACGTCTGGGGCAAGAAAGACTGAGGATATGGCGTCGGTCATGCGCTTAAGTACTACTACGTACTGACGTCAGCTCCGGGCGACCATGACCGACGCCAGCCTAACTCTTTGGTATTCGGGCCGACCAAGGACAGCGGACTACCCCCACAGGTTATGACTGCAGCAATGTGGATCCTCGAACATCTACATTTATGGTAGGTACAAAACTGTACTTTTTCAAAATTAGCTTTGAAGCATATGTATCAACCAATGTGTTTAGATCCTAGGTCTAAACAATACTACATGAAGCTCTTTCCAGTTGTGAGTGTTATCTGTATTTGCAGTTTTACAGGGAACTTAAGCTTGTTACAGGAAGCTTCTGTTGCTGCAGTTTATCAGGATGACATCACAACTATTTGGGCCATGTCAGGATGATATCACAAGTATGAGCCACTTCGAGGAACTTTAACAGAATTTACATGAATGCATTCATCTTGTTTTATTTTAACAAAAATACTGGTCAAAAAATAAATAATAATAAAATGCAATAAATAAATAAATATGCTTGGAACATTTAGTAGATGAAAATGCTTTACGTCCTTGAAGAGAATATAGCAAAAGTCTTCACACAGGCTCCTTGTCATCAAATGTTAATGAGTTAAAAATGTACTCCTTACCAAAATATGACAATCTTATTAAACTCTTTGTATACTCTGAGCATTTTCAAAAGAACAGTAGTATAAATACCTCTTCAGGTCTCACATGAAGAGAGGCTACTTGCCTAGTAGGACTAACCTGGTCAAGAAAGGATAAAATAAATAAATAAAAATAAATAAATAAACAAATAAAACAAATCGGCATAGAATTTGTGAAGTTGAACACTTCAGCATTTAGCATTTTACACGTTGAAACATTTTCTGCAGTCTGTCAATATGCATGCTCATCCTACATCTGATCCTTTTTTGATTGCCTTATGGTCCAATGGATATTGTTAGAAAAATATGTATTAATGTATATGTTTAGTGCTTATTAGAAGCTAAAAGGGTTAACACATTTCATTCTATTTTATGTACAGCTTAGTTTTGTATGAAACTACAAGATGCTTTCTGAAACTGCAAGATGCTCTCTGACTTAGTATTTGCTAGCACAGCAAAATTCATGTTTATGCCTTTTGGAAATTTACTGAGAAGCAGTTGATTATCTGCTAGGTCAGGAAAATAATGAATAGAACAATACTGCTTTCTATAATGTTATTGAACTTGAACAATCAGCTCTATTCGTGTTATGGGAACATGCACAGCTGCAGAAAAGATAGATACAGTTGAACAAAGACTGCTTGAAGAAATGAACTATAATCTGTGCTTGCTTTGTGCTTGAATTAGCCATAGTACCTTGAATGGTAACATCATATAGTGAGAAGTTGTATCTAACCGGTGGTCTCCAAGGCCACGTTGTTTTTCTTAGGAAGTTTTTTTTATAAACTTGATATGCCAGCAGAAAATCATGGACAAACAGCTGCTATGAAATAATATTGTAAGAACTTGTGATTTATTATGTCAGCTTAGTAGGCAATGTATTGTAAGAAATGTATAAGAATGGCTTCACTTCCTGATTCTAGTTAGACAAACTCTCTATTAGCACGTTTTTGTCTCCTTGCTGCAAGATTAAAGTGCCTTAACCTAAACCTATCGTGTGTTGATCTTTTTGAAGTTGTTTTTACTTTGACAGATATACTTGTTTACAAAATGCCTAGTTCATAGGTTTATAGGTTCATAGGTAGGTATTAGGCTATCTGCCCTAGGGCATTTATAAGCCTAGCCAGAATGTGTTGGCTTTCGCCACCCTTTTAGACTAGATTCCTGAGCCTCTGTCCAGCAGGGCCATAGAAGTGATCCCAGGAGTAAATTTACGATTTCCCATCCATTCATCAAGATTTCTCTTGAAGAGGCTCAGCGAGGGGCTCTGCTTAACATGGACTGGGATTCTATTCCAGAGCAAGGGAAGCCTATGGGATATGAATCTATCCCTCCAGCATGTCCTATTTATTGTTGTGCTGAGGTTTAAATCCCTGGAGTGTGTAACTCTAATGGATTTGGCTTTCTTGAGGTGGAGCATGTCCATCAATTCTGGGTTAGACATGGCCTTGTACGTCAGGCAGAGATCGCCTCTGAGTAGGCGGTAAGCAACTGAGTAGAGCTGGAGTTTCTTTAGTTGGGCTGCATAGGGCATCTGTTTGAGGCCCATGATCCTCTTGGTGAGGTACTTCTGAGGTCCCTCCAGCTGTTGCAGGTGTTTGGTAAGATACATCCCAAATGGGGCATTGTACTCAATTAAGGGCCTGATAAGTGATGAGTAGAGGAGCACAGTGACCTCTCTTGATCTAGATGTGAACCCTTTTGTGATTAGGTGAGCTATATAGAAGGTTTTTCTAACCACTTTGGCAATGTGATTGTCAAAGGAGAGGTTATTATCTACTTGGGTCCCCAGATCCCTAATTACTTCTTTCGTACTTAGTGGATTACCTCCTATGTGGTATTTTGTGGGCACTTTGTTTTTCCCAAAGGGGATGATGATGCACTTTTTGGCATTTAGCTTGAGGCCATGGTTCTGACACCAGGTATCCATCTCTGTGAGACCCTTTTGGAGGATGCTTGTGTCAGCTGGAGAGTCGATTATGGCTCCTAGTTTGCAATCATCTGTGAACTTGGTCAGCCACAGTCCTCCTGTGCTTGCCTGTACCTCAGAGAAGTATATACTGAACAAGAGGGGTCCCAGGACTGAGCCCTGTGGGACGCCACTTGTAACCGGTTTAGATTTGGACATGGCACCCACAACTCTGACCATGTGAGTTCTATCCCTGAGCCAGTTTGCAACCCATCTTGTGACATATGGGTTGATATTTAAGCTGGTAAGCTTATTTATGATGCCAGAGTGGGGTATTGTGTCGAAGGCCTTTGTGAGGTCCAGGTAGGCCATGTGGACTACCTTTCCCTCATCTATGGCCTTGGTAGCTGTTTTAAAGAAGTCAACTAGGTTTAAGAGGCAAGATCTGCCCTTAACAAAACCGAATTGGGTAGGGTCCAGTGTCTGGAGGCTCCCAATGTCCTTGTTTATGAGATCCATGATGATGCGCTCCATAGCCTTGCAGACCAGGCTAGTCAGGCTTATGGGGCGATAGTTCCCAGGATCTGTTGTGGCGCCACCTTTGTGGAGCGGGATTACTGTTGCTGTACGCCATTCTTTGGGTATATAACCTGTGGTAAGGCTGAGTTGGAACAGTGAGTTTATGTGAGGGTTTAGTTCTTTTTGGAGCTCGTGTAAGACGCAGCCCGGGATACCATCCGGTCCCATTGATGCTGTGTTTTTTACTTTGGAAAGAACTGCTTTCACCTGCTTGTCTGTGATGTCTGGGGGACTGCATTCTTCTGGGATAGACACTGGCCCTTTTGGGCATGCATGACCAAACAATTATCATAGTTGGCTGGGTGAAAGTAAGAACCAACCTAGACTTATGTATTGTACACTAATAGCTGCTGAGCAAAAGTACTCACAACTGGTGAAGGAAGGCTTGATTATCCATTATATCTGGAATCCAGAGATGTCATAAATAATCACATGTTACGATATACCCTGTTTACAGAACACTGATCAGTTTGATTAATAAACAAAAACCTGTTCCACAAACAGGGTCATTGAGAGTGGGCAGAGTAGCTTTCAGAGCTGTGAGGATATGATTATAAGAGTCTTTATAACCAGGAAAATGGCACAGTGGTAGAGTGAGAACATTATGCATTTCAAAAAATTATACACACAAACACCACCAATCAGGTCTGGGATGAAAGACGTCATGAACAAAGCTCCACTTTATAATGAAGAAATTAAACAATGAACTAGATATGTAAGATTTGTACAAGTTCATGAATATTTGTCGAACGGCTGACCTGAAATGACTGAGGCAAAGTTTATGCTATAATATTCTAAGATACAAGCTGTAACTGTCAAAGACAACCTGGTATTATCAGGACCAACACTGATCATTCCTCAGCAACACATTGTGTAGAAACTATTAAATGAAGCTGATCCAGGAATGCTCAGCATGAAATGGATGACCAAACAATTATCATAGCTGGGTGCATGGATCAGGGTGGAGATCAGAATTAAAGATGCATCAGGTATGGGAGGCAAGTGTTAAGCCGTCATCTCATGCACCTTTGTAAGGATGGAAACGGGTGTGTTTGAAGTGTGATGATGAATTCCATGGGAAAATGTTTCCATTTTCCATAGATAATCAAAGCAGATGGCTATGTGCCATAAATTCTCATTTTCAGACAAATGCTGTTTTCTGAAACATTAAGACAAACGTGTGCGATTTGTAATATTTCCAAAACGCTTGCTTGTGTTGATTATTTTTGTTTCACGGCTCTAGAATATACAAACAAATCAATGCATTTTTTTTTCCAGCAAAATTTCTGATTTGAATTGTGGTTCAGCTAAACAGGTTACCTGTATGATGGCTTGGCTTCTGCTAAACAGGTAGTCAGTTTGGAAATTACATTATAATTCTTTCCATGGCTTCTAGATGTGCTTCTCTCATAACTGTCAGCAAGTGTGCCCTGACAAATATTGTACAAAGCTATGGGGTGGAACCATAGGGCAATAATAACCATTTTGGCAATAGAAGTCCTGAAAATCCTTATGCTAAATTGTTTTACATCTGTATGTGCTGCAGGACTGTATTTACGTTTAGAAAGGAACTGTAGCCGAGTAAGTAGAAAATACTGCTGTAAAGATATGACTATGCATGTCCATCTGCCTCCAGTCACATTTAGTTTGCATAATTCAATAGTATTAAATGCTAGTCTGGCAATGTGATTACCTTCTGCGTCCACCGAAGGTCACGGTATTAAAATGACTTCTATGTTTTTGCTACATTGTATTCTTATACTTCCCGTCTAAGCCCACCCGTGGCCATGACGTCGCCGAAATATTTAAGAAAATAAAAATGAGAAGAAAGGAAAGCAATTTGTTTTAAAGCTGATCCAAGTACGGAGGTTTGAGTTTAGGAAGATTAAAAACTACTGGTTTTACCAAGAAATAGGGAGGATCAACTAAATAAGTGAGCATTAAAGAAGTATTTATAAAATCTGTCATAAATTCATTCTTTGCACAGAAAAAACACACTAAGCATATACAAAGTAAATAAGAAATAAGAATGAAAGTAATACAACGTTGCTGACAGAAAGTAATACTACATTTCAGGCTTGCCTCACTTGTGTGCAATTGTAGACATTAACTGGTTCGGTCAACAGATAAACTGGGTGTCTAGATTTCAAAATGATGTTACTGAACTAAAGAGAATGGCAGACGTAAGACTAAAGGCCTTGCTGTGGCAAATAGCAGAAGTCAAGCTTCACAAAATATTTTAAACATTTACAGGAAAAAAAGACACATATACTAATGTACAGGATAAAGAAAGAAATATTTTGAGTAAAAATGCACAAAGTGACATTCATACATTAAGAAAGAGAAAAACAGCAAGTTGAAACTGCACACACTATGAAACAGTAAACATCCTAATGAAGTAGTGCAGTTTCACATATCAAAAGGAAAGAGATAGAAATGAGAATCACACAAATGTGAATTTCAGAAAGTTTATGTAGTGAAGTATTGTCTGATAACACATGACAACTGACATTTTAACAGCCTACACTAATCCAGTAAATTAATCTGAGATATTAGTTAATCATAAATACAGTTGAAAGTGGCAGTTCTGTTAGAAAACAATACCTAAATATCACTAGAGTACAATATGTTTTAAAATGCAAATAAATAAATAACTAAGCTATCAAAGAAAATCAGAATGTAGAGTCGAAGGCGGTGATTATGTACATGATGGATGTAGTTTGGCATGATGCAAAGTATGTAACTTATGTAAGAAATACAATATATATATATTCTATATATATATGTGTGTGTGTGTGTGTCTGTATATATATATATATATATATATATATATATATATATATATATATATATATATATAAATCAATCAAAAATACTAACTTTCAGAAACGTTCACAAGATAATACGTGGCTAAAATAAGGTTTAGAAATCAAAATCTGTGTACATCAGCAGATAGAATGGTCTTATAGTAACACAGAAGACAAAAATATTTAGGTGTGCACAATACATACAGAAAATATTATAGTCAAACCAGAAATTATTGCAACAGTAATGATACCAAATTAAAAAAATGATAGACTCAGGAACATCTGTAACTAGTCATGTAAGCATGTAATTCAGAAAACGTTTGCAAATAAAAGGGTGTTTTGCAGCATAAATATGTGCAAAGGATAAATCAGTGGATTTATTTGTTTTAGAAGGATAATGAACAATATTGCAAATTCCATCATCAGCAAAGAAAGCTAATATCAAAAATGTCCTAAATTTGGTGGATATATAAATAGAAAGAATAATATAGAACATTATAAAGGAATGCAATATTCTTTTCAAAGGTATAGTCAGATTAAAGTACTGTCAAGTAAACTTGCATATTGATGCTAATCAGAAACCAGTATCATAACTACAAAGGAGAATTCCATGCTACTTAAGACAAAAAGATAAAGAAGTGAAAGAACGGATGCAACAGAAACGGTTACAGATGATATACCTTGGGTTATCTCCCATAGGTACAGTGCCAAAATTTACTGAAGTACACATCTGGAGTAATAGGAGTCTAGCAAAACAATACTAAGAGAAAAAAGACATTACACCTGTGACAGTGACACTAAGAGAAAAAAAATCACAACCGTGACAGGTGAGACTAAGAGAAAATAACATTACACCTGTGACAGGTGATACTAAGAGAAAAAAACATCACACCTGTGACAGGTGTTACTAAGAGAAAAAAACATCACACCTGTGACAGGTGATACTAAAAGAAAAAACATTACACCTGTGACAGGTGCTACTAAGAGAAAAAAATTACACCTGTGACAGGTGACACTAAGAGAAAAAATATTACACCTGTGACAGGTGATACTAATAGAAAAAAAACATTACACCTATGACAGGTGACATTGAGAGAAAATAAATTACACATGTGACAGGTGACACTAACAGAAAAAAAATCACACCTGTGACAGGTAACACTAAGAGAAAAAACATCTCACCTGTGACAGGTGGCATCACTATGAGATTAAATGGAGTTAAAGTTTTCTGGAAGCTTGACATTAAGTGGGGGTGCCATAATTTAGAATCACACCCAGATAGGTGAGTCATCACTTTCTTACAGCGCATGGACCTAAGAAGATACAAAAGGCTTATTTGGAAAGATATGGAGTAAGTTCAACAGCAGAAATGTTCCAAAGTGTCGTACAGCAAGTGATTCAAGAAATAATGATTTCAAACTTTTGGAGCAAATCACATCTAGATTCAGGTCAAAATAAGGTACATCATAACATAAAACTACCAATAAATACAAGAAGTTTGTAGTTTTTTTTGGGGTGAGGGCTAAGTAAAGAGACCTGTTAGTAGTACCACTGAAAAAGTTAATGGATATAGACAATCCTTTTCATCAGACTGAAGAACAAGCAGCTTTAGAAGCACTACAGAAAAGTTAGGAGTTACTTTGAATCTGAATCTGGTCTTTAGGTAGATGTAGGTCTTGTGGGTTGAGAGCTGTATTAAGACAAAGACAGGGCTATAATGACAGAATTGTTACATTTTTATATTGTTCTCTTTCTCCATTGATTATTGACTTTGTCTGTGCTCACATTAGGGCAGTTATTGTCGACTGTTAGCATGACAAAGACAGGGATATAACAACATAATTGTTACATTTATATATTATTCTCTGTCAATGCTCACATTAGGGCAGTTATTGTCTACTGTTAGCATGACAAAGACAGGGATATAATGACAGAATTGTTACATTTGCATATTGTTCTTTTTCTCCATTGATTGTTGACTTTGTCTGTGCTCACATTAGGGCAGTTATTGTTTACTATTAGCACTGATGCTCACATTAGGGCAGTTATTGTCTACTGTTAGCATGACAAAGACAGGGATATAATGACAGAATTGTTACATTTGCATATTGTTCTTTTTCTCCATTGATTGTTGACTTTGTCTGTGCTCACATTAGGGCAGTTATTGTTTACTATTAGCACTGATGCTCACATTAGGGCAGTTATTGTCTGCTATTAGCACTGATGCTCACATTAGGGCAGTTATTGTTTACTATTAGCACTGATGCTCACATTAGGGCAGTTATTGTCTGCTATTAGCACTGATGCTCACATTAGGGCAGTTATTGTTTACTATTAGCACTGATGCTCACATTAGGGCAGTTATTGTTTACTATTAGCACTGATGCTCACATTAGGGCAGTTATTGTTTACTATTAGCACTGATGCTCACATTAGGGCAGTTATTGTCTGCTATTAGCATGACAAAGACAGGGATATAACAACAGAATTGTTACATTTATATATTATTCTCTGTCGATGCTCACATTAGGGCAGTTATTGTTTACTATTAGCACTGATGCTCACATTAGGGCAGTTATTGTTTACTATTAGCACTGATGCTCACATTAGGGCAGTTATTGTTTACTATTAGCACTGATGCTCACATTAGGGCAGTTATTGTTTACTATTAGCACTGATGCTCACATTAGGGCAGTTATTGTTTACTATTAGCACTGATGCTCACATTAGGGCAGTTATTGTTTACTATTAGCACTGATGCTCACATTAGGGCAGTTATTGTCTGCTATTAGCACTGATGCTCACATTAGGGCAGTTATTGTTTACTATTAGCACTGATGCTCACATTAGGGCAGTTATTGTTTACTATTAGCACTGATGCTCACATTAGGGCAGTTATTGTCTGCTATTAGCACTGATGCCTTTGCTGTCTCTGCTGCAGCAGATTGTCTGAAGTTGTGCAATTCTAAGAAAAGGGAAGATACTTTTTTGTGCCTTTCTCCCCTATTTCCCCTCACTGTGTGAAATTGGAGGTAGTATATTTACCAAATGGTGGTTCCAGGGCCAGGTCTCCACCTTGGGATGTGTGGAGAGGGGGGGAGGAAGTCCCCCTGCAAGAACAGTTTTTTGCATGCAGTGTTTTTGTTGCAAATATGTGCTTTTCGGATGTTTAATTTACAATGATTTTTTTTTTGTGTGGTGGGATTAGGTTCTGTTAGTTTTTTGTTAATCCTTATATCCAAGTACACATTTATCTGATGTGAAAAAGAAGTACTGAAAAGGAAGCAGTGGAACTTATATAGGCATGTACCTATGTACCCTATTACTGGGCAACTTTAACTACCCCTTTATAGACTGGGAAACAAACAATGCCTATAACTCACAGATACAATGTTTCCTGGAATTTATCAACATGAAAACTGTGGACCTAGTACTTACCAACATGGGAGAACATACCCCCTCCACCATGTCACTTCCTCATTGTTGAGCTCGGACTACAAAGCTGTCTTCATTGAAATAAAAATCAATCCAGAAAAAACAACTAAACCAGTAACGGTTAGAAACTATTCTAAAGCAAGTCATATCCTAATAAGTACTAGTTTATCAAAATATCGGACTCCTTTAAAACCCTGAGAAGACAGTTACCTACGTAGAATTATTAACCACAGAAACCCTGTGCAAACATGTAAATGGCTTAATTGCGGCTACCTTACCTACCAGAATTAAGCTCAAATCTAACTCCCAGAACAAACCCACTGATGTAATCATAACCTTAAAAGGGTATATAACAACAGAAAAAAGTTATGGCCAAAATCAGAGCAACTTGCATAGAGACTAGAGCCTTCTGATTCAACTTAACAAGAAATTATAAGGTCTAATGGGGTGCAACAAGGTCAGTTATGAGGTAAAGACAGTTTCTCAGGCTATGGAGAGTCACAAAGCCTTCTTCAGCTATGCTAGGAACCTTAAACATAACAACCAGCAGTGTCTGTACAGAACTGGAGTTAAATGGCACAACCTTCACTGACCAGGGTGACATAGTGAATCTACTGGGTGATAAATATAGCTATAACTTCACCTACCACTCACCCACGACTACCCCATAAAGAATCCCTTCTAACACCCCCCCCCCCAACTATCAGCAGGAAGCAGGTCCTGATGGCATTCACTAAAGCCAATAATACTGCTTCAATGGGCTCCAACAATATCCCTGGTTTCCTCCTAAATAGCCAAAACATGACCTAGGTAGACCACTACAGGTACTCAAAACAGGTTACATCCCAGGTGAATGGAGGGTCGGAAAAGTCAATCTCCATAAGGGTGGACCATGAACTGACCCATCAGTCAGACAAGTCTAATATGCAAAGCCATGGAATCATGGAAGTGATCAACAAGGACATTGGCAACCTACATACATTGGATCTATCCCAGTTTGGCTTTGTGAAGGGAAGGTCTTGACTACTCAACCTAGTAGACTTTTTCAACAGAATCACCAAGCCTTTGGATGAGGGGAAGACAGTGCATACCACTTACCTTGACCAGGCCAAGGTGTTCAATACAATACTCCAGTCAGGGATTGTTGACAAGCTCTCAGAACTAGGCATAAATCCCTCCATAACTCATTAGATTGCTGGCTTGCTCACGAATAGGACCCAAGAAATCAGGATTGGTAATATCACTTCCAGTGAGGATCCCCGCACTATGGAATAAGCTTCATAAACACATGAAGATAAATTCATTCCTGATCCTATTCAAATGAAAGCTTGATCATTGGATGGGAAATCACAGATTCACCCCAGTCTGGCCCCCATGTCTCTGATGACTGAGGTTGACAATAAATGAACTATTCCCAAAGTAACACCCAATGCATACAAAATCATTACAGTTCCTCCTTACTGACAAACCCCATTATATAAGTGTCCAAGGTACTCAAGGACAAAAGTGGGTTGGAGTATGCAGCTAGACTTATAAAAAGCCTCATTATTGTTAGCCTAGTAAAAACTTATGAACATAATATATGTGAGGAAGTTTAAACATTTTTATTTATTTATTTTATTTTACATTTGTTTACCAGGATAGTCCATTGGGCCAAGATGAGCCCATTTTCAATGGAGTCCTGGGGTGAAAGGCACCATAAAGACAATTATACAATGTTACAAATCATATGCAATCATACGCAGGAGCATCATAAAGACAATTATAAAATGTTACAAATCATATGCAATCATACGCAGGAGCATTATAAAGACAATTATACAATGTTAAAAATCATATGCAATCATACGCAGGAGCATTATAAAGACAATAATACAATGTTAAAAATCATATGCAATCATGCGCAGGAGCATCATAAAGACAGTTATACAATGTTACAAATCATACGCAATTGTACGCAGGAGCATCATAAAGACAATTATACAATGTCACAAATCATATGCAATCATACGCAGGAGCATCATAAAGACAGTTATACAATGTTACAAATCATATGCAATCATACGCAGGAGCATTACAAAGACAATTATACAATGTTAAAAATCGTATGCAATCATATGCAGGAGCATCATAAAGACAGTTATACAATGTTACAAATCATATGCAATCATACGCAGGAGCATCATAAAGACAATTATACAATGTTACAAATCATACGCAATCATACGCAGGAGCATCATAAAGACAATTATACAATGTTACAAATCATACGCAATCATAAGCAGGAGC
The DNA here is from genome assembly GCF_019279795.1 of Protopterus annectens. NCBI lineage: Eukaryota > Metazoa > Chordata > Ceratodontiformes > Protopteridae > Protopterus > Protopterus annectens. The sequence goes on along the minus strand of NC_056749.1, from coordinate 60,203,574 downwards.
ATCATAAAGACAATTATACAATGTTACAAATCATATGCAATCATACGCAGGAGCATCATAAAGACAATTATACAATGTTACAAATCATATGCAATCATACGCAGGAGCATCATAAAGACAATTATACAATGTTACAAATCATATGCAATCATAAGCAGGAGCATCATAAAGACAATTATACAATGTTACAAATCATATGCAATCATAAGCAGGAGCATCATAAAGACAATTATACAATGTTACAAATCATATGCAATCATACGCAGGAGCATCATAAAGACAATTATACAATGTTACAAATCATATGCAATCATAAGCAGGAGCATCATAAAGACAATTATACAATATTACAAATCATATGCAATCATATGCAGGAGCATCATAAAGACAATTATACAATGTCACAAATCATATGCAATCATACGCAGGAGCATCATAAAGACAGTTATACAATGTTACAAATCATATGCAATCATACGCAGGAGCATTACAAAGACAATTATACAATGTTAAAAATCGTATGCAATCATATGCAGGAGCATCATAAAGACAGTTATACAATGTTACAAATCATATGCAATCATACGCAGGAGCATCATAAAGACAATTATACAATGTTAAAAATCATACGCAATCATACGCAGGAGCATCATAAAGACAATTATACAATGTTACAAATCATACGCAATCATAAGCAGGAGCATCATAAAGACAATTATACAATGTTACAAAACATATGCAATCATACGCAGGAGCATCATGAAGACAATTATACAATGTTACAAATCATATGCAATCATATGCAGGAGCATTATAAAGACAATTATACAATGTTAAAAATCATATGCAATCATATGCAGGAGCATCATAAAGACAGTTATACAATGTTACAAATCATACGCAATCATATGCAGGAGCATTATAAAGACAATTATACAATGTTACAAATCATATGCAATCATACGTAGGAGCATCATAAAGACAATTATACAATGTTACAAATCATATGCAATCATACGCAGGAGCATCATAAAGACAATTATACAATGTTACAAATCATATGCAATCATACGCAGGAGCATTATAAAGACAATTATACAATGTTACAAATCATATGCAATCATATGCAGGAGCATTACAAAGACAATTATACAATGTTAAAAATCGTATGCAATCATACGCAGGAGCATTATAAAGACAATTATACGTTAAAAATCATATGCAGTCATGCGCAGGAGCATTATAAAGACAGTTATACAATGTTACAAATCATACGCAATCATATGCAGGAGCATTATAAAGACAATTATACAATGTTAAAAATCATGTGCAATCGTACGCAGGAGCATTATAAAGACAATTATACAATGTTACAAATCATATGCAATCATATGCAGGAGCATCATAAAGACAATTATACAATGTCATAAATCATACGCAATCATACGCAGGAGCATCATAAAGACAATTATACAATGTTACAAATCATATGCAATCATACGCAGGAGCATCATAAAGACAATTATACAGTGTTACAAATCATATGCAATCATACACAGGAGCATCATAAAGACAATTATACAATGTTACAAATCATATGCAATCATACGCAGGAGCATCATGAAGACAATTATACAATGTTACAAATCATATGCAATCATATGCAGGAGCATTATAAAGACAATTATACAATGTTAAAAATCATATGCAATCATATGCAGGAGCATCATAAAGACAGTTATACAATGTTACAAATCATACGCAATCATATGCAGGAGCATTATAAAGACAATTATACAATGTTACAAATCATATGCAATCATACGCAGGAGCATCATAAAGACAATTATACAATATCACAAATCATACGCAATCATACGCAGGAGCATCATAAAGACAATTATACAATGTTACAAGTCATATGCAATCATACGCAGGAGCATCATAAAGACAATTATACAGTGTTACAAATCATATGCAATCATACGCAGGAGCATCATAAAGACAATTATACAGTGTTACAAATCATATGCAATCATACGCAGGAGCATCATAAAGACAATTATATAATGTTACAAATCATATGCAGTCATACGCAGGAGCATTATAAAGACAATTATACAATGTTAAAAATCATATGCAATCATACGCAGGAGCATCATAAAGACAATTATACAATGTTACAAATCATATGCAATCATACGCAGGAGCATCATAAAGACAATTATACAATGTTACAAATCATATGCAATTATACGCAGGAGCATTATAAAGACAATTATACAATGTTAAAAATCATATGCAATCATACGCAGGAGCATCATAAAGACAATTATACAATGTTACAAATCATATGCAATCATACGCAGGATCATCATAAAGACAATTATACAATGTTAAAAATCATATGCAATCATACGCAGGAGCATCATAAAGATAATTATACAATGTTACAAATCATATGCAATCATACGCAGGAGCATCATAAAGACAATTATACAATGTTACAAATCATATGCAATCATACGCAGGAGCATTATAAAGACAATTATACAATGTTACAAATCATACGCAATCATACACAGGAGCATTATAAAGACAATTATACAATGTTAACATTAATGTTAATGGAAACAGATAGCTGGTGCCAGAACCATGGCCTGAAGTTAAACTCCAAAAAATGTATAGTCATACCCTTCAGGAAAAACAAGGTAACCCCAAGCTACCATATAGGTGGCAATCCACTAAGCACAGAAGAGGTTATCAGGGACCTGGGGACCCAGGTTGACAGTGGCCTTTCTTTTGACACTCACGTTGCTAAAGTGGTTAGAAAGACCTTCTACATTGCCCACCTGATCATGAAGGGATTCACATCCAGATCTAGTGAGGTAATTGTTCCCCTGTACTCTTCACTTATCAGACCAATGATCGAGTACAATGCCCCATTCGGGATGTATCTCACCCGACATCTGCAGCAATTGGAGAGACCCCAAAAGTTCCTCACCAAAAGGATAAAGGGACTCCAAAATCTGTCATATGCTGCCAGATTGAAGAAACTACAGCTCTATTCAGTCGCATACCATCTGCTCAGAGGTGACATGTGCCTGACATACAAGGCCATGTCCAACCCGGAATTAATGGACATGCTCCACCTCAAAAAATCCATATCCACCAAAACCACTAGAGCAAGCGACTTAAACCTTAGCACGGATATAAATAGGACGTGCTGGAGGGATGGATTTATCACTCAGAGACTCCCTATGCTGTGGAATAAAATCCCAGTCCATGTGAGGCAGAGCACCTCGCTGGCTCTGTTCAAGAGAAATCTTGACCTGTGGATGGGAGATCGTAGGTTTACCCCGGGAATCATCTCTGTGTCACTGCTGGACAGAGGCACAACAAACTAATGGGCACAGTATTTTTTTCATATAAGGGGTGGCTTAAGCCACAAAACTTTGGGCTAGGCTTATAAATGCCTTAGGGCAGATAGCCTAGTATAAACCTATGAACCTATGAACCTATGTTACAAATTATATGCAATCATATGCAGGAGCATTATAAAGACAATTATACAATGTTACAAATCATATGCAATCATACGCAGGAGCATCATAAAGACAATTATACAATGTTACAAATCATACGCAATCATAAGCAGGAGCAACATAAAGACAATTATACAATGTTACAAATCATATGCAATCATACGCAGGAGCATCATAAAGACAATTATACAATGTTACAAATCATACGCAATCATAAGCAGGAGCATCATAAAGACAATTATACAATGTTACAAATCATATGCAATCATACGCAGGAGTATCATAAAGACAATTATACAATGTTACAAATCATATGCAATCATACGCAGGAGCGTCATAAAGACAATTATACAATGTTAAAAATCGTATGCAATCATACGCAGGAGCATTATAAAGACAATTATACAATGTTACAAATCATACGCAATCATATGCAGGAGCACCATAAAGACAATTATACAATGTTACAAATCATACGCAATCATATGCAGGAGCACCATAAAGACAATTATACAATGTTACAAATCATACGCAATCATATGCAGGAGCACCATAAAGACAATTATACAATGTTACAAATCATACGTAATCATACGCAGGAGCACCATAAAGACAATTATACAATGTTACAAATCATATGCAATCATACGCAGGAACATCATAAAGACAATTATACAATGTTACAAATCATACGCAATCATATGTAGGAGCATCATAAAAACAATTATACAATGTTACAAATCATACGCAATCATACACAGGAGCATCATAAAGACAATTATACAATGTTACAAATCATATGCAATCATACGCAGGAGCATTATAAAGACAATTACACAATGTTACAAATCATATGCAATCATACGCAGGAGCATCATAAAGACAATTATACAATGTTACAAATCATATGCAATCAAGTGATACAGTAATACGGATGAAGAAAATAGTGTTAAAAATTACCATCTACAATACGAATTATAAAAGGTAAGATGTAAGAAAAAATTAGCAAGTAAATACAAATACTTTATTCATACAATGGAGATATTACAGCAGTGGCAAGAGAGATTCATAATATGAGAGTTAAGTAGGGTGGGTAGGACAGGCGGAGTTTAATAAAGAAGTAGTTAAAAAACGGGGAGAATCAGAAGAAGCAGAGTAAACATTAAGTGGTGTAGAGACCTTAGTACGCGATATTGGGAGAGAAAGGGAGGAAGAGTGAGATAACAGGGTGCAATGCTATGGGAGTTATGTGGGATGAGAACAGGAACATTCCCAGAGGGACGTGTGATAAGACTGAAGCATGGTCTTAAAGGCAGAGTGATTGTGGGTGGTACGAATAAGAGGTGGTAGGGAGTTTCAGAGACGTGCTAAAGAGAATGGTAGTAGATGTTTGCCTGGTGGGCAGGCAGGCTTGTACAGTTCGATCAGATTCTGGTTATAAGATTTTAGGAGCCTATCAGGAAGATGCATTTTAAGAGAGGAGGCAAGGGAAGGTCAGTGAGAGGGGCTGAGGATAAGTTTGTGGGCATGAGTGAGTTGAATGCAGGAGAGATGATTGGGCAGCTCTAGCCAATTTAGTTTATGAAGGGCGTTGCAGTGGTGGATGGAGGATTTGTAGCCGGTAGCAAACTTGGCAATTTTATTAAAGCAGGAAGAAAGTTTTGTCTTTAGAGAAGAGTGTAGGTTAGTAAATAGTGGGGCACCATATAGGAGGGAAGGAATGAGGTATGTGGTAAAGAGGACATCTTTAGAGAAGAGTGTAGGTTAATAAGAAGTGGGGCACCATATAGGAGGGAAGGAATGAGGTATGTGGTAAAGAGGACATCTTTAGAGAAGGGTGTAGGTTAGTAAGAAGTGGGGCACCGTATAGGAGGGAAGGAATGAGGTATGTGGTAAAGAGGACATCTTTAGAGAAGAGTGTAGGTTAGTAAGAAGTGGGGCACCATATAGGAGGGAAGGAATGAGGTATGTGGTAAAGAGGACATCTTTAGAGAAGACTGTAGGTTAGTAAGAAGTGGGGCACCATATAGGAGGGAAGGAATGAGGTATGTGGTAAAGAGGACATCTTTAGAGAAGAGTGTAGGTTAGTAAGAAGTGGGGCACCGTATAGGAGGGAAGGAATGAGGTATGTGGTAAAGAGGACATCTTTAGAAAAGACTGTAGGTTAGTAAGAAGTGGGGCACCATATAGGAGGGAAGGAATGAGGTATGTGGTAAAGAGGACATCTTTAGAGAAGAGTGTAGGTTAGTAAGAAGTGGGGCACCGTATAGGAGGGAAGGAATGAGGTATGTGGTAAAGAGGACATCTTTAGAGAAGACTGTAGGTTAGTAAGAAGTGGGGCACCATATAGGAGGGAAGGAATGAGGTATGTGGTAAAGAGGACATCTTTAGAGAAGGCTGTAGGTTAGTAAGAAGTGGGGCACCGTATAGGAGGGAAGGAATGAGGTATGTGGTAAAGAGGACATCTTTAGAGAAGACTGTAGGTTAGTAAGAAGTGGGGCACCGTATAGGAGGGAAGGAATGAGGTATGTGGTAAAGAGGGCATCTTTATTGAAGAGTGTAGGTTAGTAAGAAGTGGGGCACTGTATAGGAGGGAAGGAATGAGGTATGTGATAGAGAGGATAAACTTTGTACAGGGAGTGAGGTAGTAGTTGTGGCGGTAAAGCATGCCAAGTTTCTGGTGTTTTTTTTTAATGTTTGTTTGTAGATGATTATCAAACTTAAACTGCTGGTCAATGAGGACACCTACTAGTTTGGGATGGGATACAAACAAACTGCTCGTTAATGAGGACACCGAGTAGTTTGGCATGGGATACTACCTTGAAAGAGGTATTGTTCTGGCTAGTAATGGAGAATGAGTTTTTATCTATGGTAGTGTTTTTAGAAGGAGTAAATACCATAAGTTTAGTTTTTGATGCATTTAGTGCCGGATGGCTATCTAACATCCAATGTTCAGTGGCAGTAAAGGCATCCTGGGTTACGTTTAAGAGGGTGGACATGGAGGTGGCAGAACAGATGATTGTAGAGTCTCTGCATATTGGATAAGCTTAGCATTTGGGATGGTCTGGTGGAAGTCATTTATGAAGATATTGAACAGTAGTGGACCTAATATGGAGCCCTGGGGTACACCTGTAGGAGTATTAAGGAAGGAAGAAGTGGCTTTTTTCCATTTTACTGCTTGTTGCCTTTTGGAAATGTAACTATTGAACCAGTTGATAGAAAAGAAGGATAGGTTAAGATCAGAGAGTTTAGATATGAGATGGTTATGAGAGATAGTGTCAAAGGCTTTTGACAAGTCCAGAAGGAGGGTAGATATTAGGCAGCCAGAATCACAAGTTTTGTTGACAGTTTCAAGGAAGGAGAGGAGAGCAGTGGTCCTGCTATGGCCAGGTCTAAATCCATGTTGTGTGGGGGTAAGCAAGTGGTTATCTATGACGTAGGGTAAAAGTTGCAGGTGAATGCATTTTTCGAGAACTTTTGAGATAGGTGATAAGATAGCAATAGGTTGAAAACTGGGAATATTGTTGTTGCCCCCTTTATGAAAGGGAATGATAAAGGTCTTTTTCCAAAGTTGGGGAACATAGCCTTCTTGGACTGACTGATTTATTAGAATGGAGATACGGAAAACGATGGCTTCAGCAGCTAATTTTAGAAAATGGTTTCAAGTTCAGAAGGAGTTTTTATGGTAGATTTAGGGATGGGTTTAATAGTGAAGGGTAGGTGTTGAGAGGTGGGAGTGTTTTGGGAATTAGAGATGGGAGAAGGTGGAGGTGAAGATGAAGCATTGTGGGGAAGGATGATGTCAATTTGGCTAGGGAATCAGTGAAGAAGGAATTAAATTGGGTAGCTAGGTCCAGGTCAGAGGCATTTGGATGAGGGCAGGGGTTGTCTTTTTTGCCGGGATTGAGGAAGGAGGTGATACCATTCCAGAATTTATAGGGCTTGTCTTGTGGTTATTTTGGAGTATAGAGAAATAGGATTTATGGTTGGATGCAATAAGTTTTTTAAATTTGTTGCGGAGTACCTTATATTCATTTAGGGGGGTGAGAGTTTTATTTTTCTGGTGACGTTTCCAGGCTTTGCCTTGGAGATGCATGATGGTTATGGTTTGTTTGGTTAGGCAAGGGACCATGTTGCTTTTTATTCTTTTAGTTTTGGAGGGAGCAAAGGTATTTAAAAGATTTAAGAAACTTGTATTGAAGTAGGTAACAGCATTATCTAGGGAGAGGGTTTTTAGAAGGGACTAATCTATGTTTTAATGAGTTAGAGACAGTATCAGGGTCGAAGTCTTTTAAGGAGCATGTAGTGACATACGTATGGGATAGTTGTAAGGAGGAGGGAAGCCGATGGTCGAAGGAGGGAAGGACGGAGCGTGTAGTGATATAAGTATGGGATAAGCAAAGCAAAATATAATTCCAGCAGTAACCAGGTACCTCTGCAAAAACACAAAACAAATCCAAAGAATAAAAGCAGGCAGAGGCAAGGCTCCAGTTTCTTCAGCTGATTTATTACAAGACACACAAGCGCTTTCACCACAAGGCTTCATCAGGTGTATAAAAAGCAGCACTCAACACACCCATTCTTATGCTAAGCATCAGCTAGTCACATGATTAAAAAGAGAAAACTCTTAAAGGCACAAAGAACAATTGTATTCAGCCCACAGTAAAATGCATAGTAAAATATACAAAAACTTCATTACAAAAACCACATTTCATAAAAGCAATATTGCAAAAAAAATATATTACAAATACACGTAAACCACATAAATGTAACAAATTCTACCTACGTAATGGTCTATTTTTCAGGATGGGTCTCAATGGTACATGGTCATTAAGACCATGTCCTGTGTTAGCTCTTAATCTCACAATCCATTTAGCCTCCAGGTTCTCAGTTTGAACTCTGGTGTCACCACCCCTCAAGTTCTCATAACATTTACCTAATACCATAAATGTAAAGGTGTGTTGATCATTCGTGTCTTTAATGTGTTTTACTAAAGCATTGAACACACTACCCTTCTTAATATGGTATAGGTGTTCCCTGATCCTATCCCTTAATAGTCTGTCTTTCCCACATAGAATTTATTGCATACTTTGCAAGTAGCAAGGTAAACCACATGTGAAGTATCACACCTTGCACTGGTTCTTAGTGTGTAAGTTACACCAGTGTCTGGATGCAGAAACTCCATATCTTGATTTATAAATTTACAGAACTGGCACCTAGTGCACGGCTTAGTCCCTGGTGTATCCTCAGTCCTGATCTGGTCTCTGGGATTGCAAAGTTGTCGCCTTAGCGACTTCTTATTTTTGAAAGTAAACTGTGGATGTGTTCCTATCAGGTTGCTAACTTGTTTATCAGATGTCAAGATATTCCAATGCTTGCCTATGATGTCTGTGTAGTATCTTATATTTCTAGAATAGCTAAAACACATTTTAAGTGGTTGTGAGATTTGTTTCTGTTGACCCCGTTGCATAAATCACTCTCTACCTGTTCAGAGAAATAGGGTCTGGCTCTACTGTGTCTAGAGTTTCTCACTGTCCTAATACTTTGATTAACAAGTTTCTGATCATAGCCCCTCTCTGCTAGTTCTATATTTATCTTGTCTAGTTGTTCCACAAAATCTGTTTCTCTAGCATTCAACCTAGAGGCCCTGTAAGCTTGATTCTGTGCAACATTCCGAAAAATGTATTGAGGGTGCATACTATCTTTTCTTAGTAAACTGTTCACATGACATCCCTTCCTAAACATTTTAGTGCTCAGTGCACCATTAAGTTCTTGTATAATAGAGACATCTAGAAAGCTAACTTCAGTATATGAACAGTTCATGGTGAATTTAAGAAAATGTGTTGAAGCATTAATATAGTCTACAAACATCATTAGCTGTTCTATAGACCCCCCCCATAAGTATGGGATGGTTGTAAGGAAGAGGGAAGCCGATGGGCGAAGGAGGGAAGGACAGAGCGTGTAGTGATATAAGTATGGGATAGTCATAAGGAAGAGGGAAGCCGATGGGCGAAGGAGGGAAGGACGGAGCGTGTAGTGATATAAGTATGGGATAGTCGTAAGGAAGAGGGAAGCCGATGGGCGAAGGAGGGAAGGATGGAGCGTGTAGTGATATAAGTATGGGATAGTCGTAAGGAAGAGGGAAGCCGATGGGCGAAGGAGGGAAGGACGGAGCGTGTAGTGATATAAGTATGGGATAGTCGTAAGGAAGAGGGAAGCCGATGGGCGAAGGAGGGAAGGACGGAGCGTGTAGTGATATAAGTATGGGATAGTCATAAGGAAGAGGGAAGCCGATGGGTGAAGGAGGGAAGGATGGAGCGTGTAGTGATATAAGTATGGGATAGTCGTAAGGAGGAGGGAAGCAGATGGGCAAGGAGGGAAGGATGGAGCGTGTAGTGATATAAGTATGGGATAGCTGTAATGAGGAGGGAAGATGATGGGCAAAGGAGGGAAGGTGATCACTCAGAGAATTAGGAAGGTACCACTATCAGAGATGTAGTGGTGGTGAGAGACCATAATCCAATCAAGGATACTGTTGGAGGAGTAGTTCTTGGAGGGTCTGGTGGTAGAGTTGATTAGTTGTGAGAAGCTATACAGGTTTAGGGAGTTTGTAGGAGATTGAGCCAGGTCTTCCTCCATCTCACTGATTGTCGCTATTGTCTCTGTCTCTAGAACCACGGAGAAGGAAGGAGACTGGAGACCAGAGACAATAGAGACAATTAGTGAGATGGAGAAAGACCTGAAGCTGGAGAGCAAGCTCAGAGGTATGGGGATATAGGAACAGCATACTGGGCCAGTACAGAAGGGGGAGCTAAACAGAGGAGTCGCTGGGGTGAAAGTACAGACACGGGGCTACTGTAATACATACATATTTGTATGGAAAGACTGTATCTAAAGACTTTCAAGCTGAACAAGAATCATAAACCATTACAGATTATTATAATAAGTCAGAATCAAAACCTCCATTACAAATACAGTGACGGGTGCTATAGTTGTTAACTTGTAAGGTCAGTGTCAAATACAAAAAGGGTGAAAGCAGTACAGCAGATTCTGTGCTAAGAAATTCCCCACATAGGACCCTGCTATATCAAAACCCACCTTTTAACTCTGTGCATCGTTTCTACACTCGCATCATGTGCCCTCCTACTGCTCCTTCACCTCAAAATTTTGTTAATAGTTTATTTCCAACAATTTCTCATCCTTAATTGTAATTCACTATTAATGACCCTTATGTTGCTAGATTTTTACTACTATTATTGTGGAATGTGAAATTTCAATTGTAATTCACTGTTAATGACTCTTAGATTGTACATTTGCTAGATTTTAATATTATTGCAGAATATAGAATTTTTTTACTGTAGAATGCTGCATAAAGCTATATGATGTCTTTACTTTGTATGTGTATATGCTAATATGTTTGTCATTGTTACTGGAGCTTTTCTTCCCGGGCCTCCACTGAAAATGGGCTCTTTTTAGGCCCAGTGGACTTTCCCGGTCATCAAACTGAAATAAATAAATAATAAATAAATGTTTGTTTAGATGATAATAAAATTCGGGTCTATATTAGAACATCCAAGTGTCAAAACTTTGAATGTTCTAATATCAAACCCTATTCAGCGAAAGCTGAAAATATCGAAGCAACAGAAAACCAAATTTTTTCCTAGGGAAAGAATTTGGTTGTCCGTTTCTGTTGCTTCGGTATTTTCAGTGCTGTGGTGGAAAGTTATGGGTCGGGTTCAGGTAAGTGTGCGATTGAGTGCGGGTTAGATTACTTAGGGTTAGGGCGCGGGTTAGATATGTGTGCAATTGTGTAGATGTGAGGGTTAGGGCGGGTTAGGGTTAGGGTGCGGGTTAGGTATGTGTGCGATTGTGTGGATGTGAGGGTTAGGGCAGGTTAGGTGAGTTAGGGTTAGGGCATGGGTCAGGTAAGTCTGTGATTGTGTGGACATGAGGGTAAGGGTGGGATAGCTGAGTTAGGGTTAGGGCGCAGGCGAGGTGAGTGTGCGATAGTGACGGACCTTAGGGTTAGGGTTTGAGTTAAGGTAAGTGGATAGTTAGTGGTGTGTGTATAGTTTAGTGTAGGGTTAGGTGTAAAATTTTAGGTGTATGTGTGTGGATTGCTGTTTGTTTGGTGTGCTTGTGTTGTGTGTATGTGTTTTGGGACAGCAAATTTTTTCCCTAGGAAAAAAATAGCTGTTCTGTATGTTCGATGTTTTCAGCTTTTGCTGAATAGGGCTCGATATTAGAATGATGGAAGTTTTGAAACTTTGATGTTCTAATATAGACCCTAAAATCTGTAAGGACTTAAATCAATATGGGACATTTTATGGGGTAGTATTAGGAGATTCCACATTGAAGAAATCTCTTAGACCTTTATCAGATATCAGTAAAGATTTGGTGACAGCGTCTAGTCTAGGGGGAACTAACTGATACACAGAATCACCTTAAAAACTTAGTGTATGATAGATGGTCATAGGATCATAAGATTATAGGAAGTTACTAGGCTATTGGCCCTGAGGCCCTTATAAGCCTAGCCAAGAGTTTAGCCCATGCATAGAAAAATCAGCACCCGATGCCCCTGTCCAGAAGGGACACAGGTGAAATCCCAGGGTTGTATTTTCTATTTCCCATCCAAGTTATCCAGATTGCACTTAAAAAGGGGTAAAGAGGTACCCTGCTTGCCATGGAGAGGGAGTTTATTCCATAGATGGGAGAGCCTTTGGGACACAAATCTGTCTTGCCAGCAAGTCCTATTGATGTCACAGACCAGGTTGAGGCCTCGTGTGCAGGTTACTCGAGTGGAGCATGACTTGCGGATATGCGGCAGTCCCATCAAGGCAGGGTCCAAGATTGTCTTGTATGGCAGACGGCTCTACTTCATATGGTCAACATTTCAGAATGTCAACATTTATATGGCCGAGACCATATGATCGACATTCGAAATGTCAACCATAGAATAAAAAGTGCAAAACACAAAAAAAATTACCTTCATGCTGCTAGCAGGGGGGATATACCCCCCTGCACCCCCCACACCCCCAGAACTTAAATATACCATCTCCGAGATCGCACCACAGTGTGGAAGATGGAAATATTTCCATTCAGCACTGTATGGAGATGCCGGTTCCGCATGGTCGACATTTCGAATGTCGATCATATGGTCTCAGCCATATGAATGTCGCCATTCTGAAATGTCGACCATGTGAAGGGAACCCACCAGACAGAGGTCACCTCTGAGGAGTCTGCATGAAACAGAGTAGAGGCACAGGGCTTTTATCCTATCCATGTATGGTAGATTTTTGAGGCCCTGGATTCTCCTGGTGAGGAACCTCTTTGGTCTCTCCAGCTGCTGCATGTGCTTTGCGAGGTACATGCCGAATGGGGCATTGTGCTCAATAATGGGCCTTATAAGGGAAGAATACAGGGATGTTATGACTTTCTTGTCCCTGGATGAGATACCCTTACTTATAAGGTGGGCCATGTAGAAAGCTTTCTGTACAATGGAAGCAACATGGTGGTCAAAAGTCAGGCTGATATCAATCTGGGTGCCCAAATCCTTCACGACTGACTGCATGCTTAGAACATTGTTATTAATGTGATAATTTGTGGTGACATCTCTCTCCCCAAAAGGGATGATGATGCATTTTTTTGTATTCAGCTTGAGGCCAATTTAATATTACATGCAGATGTTAATGCCTTATATAGCGCACCTTTAAATAAACTGTATAACACTGTTAAAGAGATTTACTTTTCTGATTACTGGTACTGAAAAGCGGTATTATTTAATAAATGGTTACAAAATTCCTGTGAAGAGAAAGACCTTGATCTGATGAGATCTTGGGATGATATAACCTGAAGTATTTCATTTTTTGCTAAAGGCCAATTTAATTTGAGTTATACAAGGGGCAACATACTGAGCACTAAAATTAAGGATACTGTAAACCAGTTTTAGAGTACGACCAACAGTGAATGATAAACGGGATGTTTTCATACCCAATATCAATTAATATAAAATGTTTACAAATACAACGTGTGTAATAAGGCGAATGACTTCACTGACCTTGCCACTGTCCATCAGTAGAACATATTCGTTATTACAGAAGCATGGCATTTTCCAGGTGTTATGACTGATGAGTTTATTAAATACAAGTATTAAAGATCATCCACAGATGGGGGGATTGTTGTATTTGTACATACTTTGTTAGAATCCAGGCTTATATTTAATGATAATGATACAGAAATCTTGCTACTTGAAATTCCGTATACTTTTGGTGATCAAGAACTGAATATGATGGCCTCTTATAGGACCCCTAATATTAATTCAGAGCAAACCCTAAAATATACTGCTACTATATTACTCTTTGTGATTTTAATTTTCCACGTGTCAATTAGGATGCTGCTTTTTATAGATAATCTACATAGGTGAATTTTTGCATCTCCTGTGAATAAAGAATTTTAAGCAATTTCTTCATCTTCCTTCTCATTACAATAATGTACTGGATTTGGTATTTACAATTATATCTAGTAGAGTAATATATATATAAATATATGTGTGTGTGTGTGTGTGTGTGTGTATATATATATATATATATATATATATATATATATATATATATATATGAATGAGAGAGAGATGTTCCTTCATTGAAGGTTGGGCGTCGAGCTGGCACCTCGGCGTTTCGTAAAAATCTACTACCAATCATTAGCGGACCGGAGTTCCGCTGTGGCGACCCCTTATCGGGAAAAAGCTGAAAGACAAACATATATATATATATATATATATATATATATATATATATATATATACAGAGAGAGAGAGAGAGAGCGAGATACAGATATATATATATATATATATACATATATAGTTAACATAACTAACTTCTTTGGAGCCACTGGGTAATTCTGATCATAATGCCCTTTATTTGACTGTTTATACAAACGGCCAATTACTTAAGACAGTTACAACTAAATATGATTGTACTAAATCAGAACACAGAACTTGTTAAGCAGAACATCAATATAGTAATTTTTAATATTTATGATATTAACTGGAAAAAGTTTGAAAATATATAGTCTAGATGAATGTAAAGTTTCTACTAGAATAAAAATAAGGCATATGGCCATTCTCCATTACAGAGTAACTACTTATTAAAGCTATTAAAAACAAAACAGAAAATGTCTGAAATTTATAAAAGATATAATAAATATTGCACATGATTAATGTATAATATGATATGATAGGATATGTAGGAATCTTAAAATTAGGAAAAGAAAGGCTAAACGTGATTATAAAGGAAAATTACGCATGACTTCAGATTCCAATTTTTTTTTCATATGTTAATCATAGAAAAGGTAATACTATGCATATTGGGCCATTGCTCTTGAATAATAAAGTTATTAGCTATAACTTGGAAATGGCTAATGCACTAGACCATTAAAGTTCAAAATCTGATTGTACCATTTTAAATTATACTCATTTTGCTTTACTTATCAAGGAGGGTTTTTGTCATCCTGAAATTCCTAAAGAAATGGTAAGTAATTATTTTAAAAATGTTAAGAACAGTTATTGTATAAATCCAGCTTTAATCACTGCAGATTTTATACTGAAGTTTATGGGCAAAACTATAATTCCATTAGCTATTCTGTTTAATTCACTATTGAATTAGATCACTGGACCATACAGATGGAAACATGCTAATATAACACTAATTTATAATGGTGGCAGACTTGACTTGTTAATGACTACTGTCTCATAAGCTTAACTACAGTATTTGGTAAATATTTTGAGTGATGGTTACTATATCTGTTGGACATTCAGGGGTGTTTAAGTTTTAAGACTGACATGTATCAACATGGCTTTATTAAAAACACTGTGCCTAATATAATCAAATTTTATCAATTTGTCAGTATAGCCATTGACAAAGGCGTTAAGGTTGATGGTGTAGATATTCCTTTGCCTAAATCTTTTGATACTATTCCCTAAATGAAATTATTATCTCTTTGAAGAAATTAAAGATCAGCCAATTTATTGTCTAATGAATTAACAACTGGCTAAATGGAAGCAAACAAATAATTGAAATATTAGAATAATATTTCAACTGGTTTGACATCATTAAGGGTATACCACAGAGATTGTACTTGGACCTGTTATTTTTAATTATGTGTTCTCCTTTCTTCCAACAGTTAATGGATTTATCTGGATTTATTAAGATAGGGGCATATTTAACAGCATGTATTGATTACTTACTATTTAATATTTATCTGAATGTGCTACCACTGTGGCTTAACAATGTAAAAATTAATAGAAATTATGGTAAAAGTGGTGTAATATATTATGGACCAACTAACGTAGACCATCCATGACTTTTGGGAAGAACCATATTAAAAGCTGTTCATAAGTTTATCGACTTGGATATCATTATGTAAAACACTTTACTATTTAGCAACAATGTGCATAATTTTAAAACTAAAATTTGAATTTGTCATCTAGATCATTGCATGTATTAAAGTAACTATTTCTTTTTTACATCAGTCTTAGAATACAATTCAGTTTTTGTGCATATTCTAGGAGTGTTTTGATGCTCTTACAAAGTGTACAGAGAAAATTTACAAAAGAGATGCCTAAATTCAGGGAATGTTCACATTTCCAAAAATTAAAACACTTGCAATTGTATGCTATATACTGCAGATGGTTCAGGGGCAGGCTGAGTGTTTAGCTTATAAAGCATTGCACAGTGCGGAACTACAATCAATACTAAAAATAAAAACATTTATTATCAATAAAAATCTGAGGAATAATATTAGTGTTTAAATAAAACTCAAAAGAACTACAAAAAGAAGTACATTTCATGCATAGTACCTAAGTAGATCTTGGAATAAACTTCCTTTGGGTACCAGGAAAAGTATATGTTTGCAAATATTTAAAATTAAACATTGTCAATTATTTGGGTCTTTCGGCTTTTCCTGGTTAGGGGTCGCCACAGTGGAACTCCGGTCCGCTAATGATTGGCAGTTGATTTTTACGTACCGGCTTGCCAGGCCTGACGCACAACCTTCAACGAAGGTACGCCCATTCACGCATGTCTCCACGCAGAAGACGCTCTAGCTGAGAATCGAACCGGACAGCGTCTTACTGTGAGGCGACAATGCTACCGCAGCACCACCACCGTGGGTCCTTGTTTGGGTAATAAAGCATATTCCTTAAATGTGAAGTGTGTGCTTTATTTTGGCCTTCTGGCTATTGTGCAGTTACACTATTAATGAAACTATATGTGAACAGTACTTCAAGGCCAATTATTGTCTCTGCTACTTTTAGGTTCATGATGTCACTTTTAGATAGTTGCACAAACATGGGAGCAGCCAACTATTGTAATTGAAAGAGCACACATTTAGATTGTAAAGGACTATGCAGGATGGGTGAATTTTGTGAGACAGTGCTGTAGAGAAAATAAGGCATGTTATAATTTTGATTGGACCTCTCTGGTTGTATTGATAGACACTATACAGAGACCTCATTGATGCACTGATGGAAGTGAATGTTTGAGGCTAGCTTACCCATCCTGGGGTGAGGGATGCAGTTCTTTCCACTGCTATACTGATTACTGCTGGAAGTCAGGTTCTACATCATGAATCATATGGGAAGCAGGTATTTGGTTACTGCTGTGAGTGGCATTTGTGCTTTTTTAGTTCATAGTTCATAGTTCATAGTTTATTACTAAGCTAACTGCCCTTGTGAGCCATTTTAAGCCTAGCCAGTTATGCCTTGTGAGACTCAAACCCTGCACCTTGGGTTTGTAAGGCAAACACCTTAGCCGTTAAGCCACCCTCCCAATTTTGATACACATGTATGGAAGCTGGAATGCACTTTGGAAGCCAGCAGAGCAGGCCTGCACTTTGGCTTTTGTATGTATTGTCACCAAGGGGAAAGCCTGAGGATGCCAGCAGAAAATATTCATGGCCGCACAGGGGGATGGCCTCATTGTGACTGCCTCATGGACAAAGAATAGGCCCAAGCAGTAGTGTGGATCTGATGGTGGTCAATCATGGGGTCAAAAATGAAGATTCATAAGCAGGGCCAGTCAAGAATTAATAGTTACTGCTGACTCCAGTCCAGAAGGCGAGGTCATAAATGAAAAAACCCTGTCTTCGCAGTACACCAGTATAATACATGAGTCCAAATAAATCCGGTCCCGATGCTGCTGCAGAATGATCCAGCAATAAACATTCGCAATCCTCATCCACTGTCAGAAACTCAGTTTTCTTAATTTCTTAATTTTGTATTGATTCAGACAATTGTGTATCTTATTTAATGATTACTGCATTACAATAAATGTATATAATAACACAATTGTGTATCTTATTTAATGATTACTGCATTACAATAAATGTATATAATAACACAATTGTGTATCGTATTTAATCATTACTGCATTACAATAAATGTATATAATAACACAATTGTGTATCTTATTTAATCATTACTGCATTACAATAAATGTATATAATACAGCTACTTCATTTTTCTTAAACATTCTTTCTTTTCAATCAAATTTCTGTCAGCAGTGATTTTTTACCAGAGTTCTGCATTTTCATCTGTCATGTGTTGGCCTCTCTTGGTTGGAAGGAATAGTGATGTAACTGTTGACCCAGTAATCAGATGTAGCTGTTTCATTATGACAGATTCTACACTCATTACTGAGCAAACAGGTAACATCTGATCATTAGTGACATGATGACCTGTTGTTAGAGCTCCTGTCTGACATTCCTCTATTTAGAACACAAAGTGACAGGAAATTGTTAGTAAAGATACAAAATGACAAATAAAATACACAGTTATTTTATCTCCCTTTTTCTGGTTCTTGCTGGATCATGATACATTCAGATATACACATCCTCACTAGTTTCTTTCAGGTTTTATATCATTCATATATTGTTTTACTTTTGGTAGGTGTACACTGTGTCACCCCAGGACCATGCAGGTGTCCTCTACCTGGTGTAAGACAACCCAAGGCTGGGATTTCTTTATTACATAGTCCATTACGTCACCATGGGGGGGCACAGGGGAATTAATTTACTTACTTATACTTTATTGACTGGGATAGTCCCACTAGGCTAGTAGCCTCTTTTCAGGGGAGAACCATGGTGATATTTAAACAACTAGGGGAATTGTGCCAGGGTATTGGAGAACTTCCCCTATTCTTTTCAGTAGGTGCAATGGGATATTTTACACCCAGCTGAGCTACCATCAACTCAGGAAGTTTGGACCTTGGTTCATCATCTTATTTGAAGGAAGACACATTCAGGAATGCAACACCCCCTTATGCTGTACTACAGTGATGTAGGAATAGAACCCACAGCCTTCCACAGCAAAGGTGAGCATGCTACTTGTTGCACATCTGACTCTGCTAGTATGTTAGACGGTCTGCAGCTGGGATTGGCTTAGTCCTTTTCATGTGTCCACACTGCTGCGCTTCTGACACTCTAGCACATCAAACTATCCAAGGTCTACAGCTGCATACACTGCAGATTGAAAGGTACTTCCTCAACGTCACACTGGAGTTTGTATTTATAAAGTAAATCATGCAGTTTGTAGAAGAGTTAGTAAGTGTACACAAAAATATTAATCCATTCATGAATTTTATTTTATGTTTTACTAAATTTTGGATATAAAACACACAGCTCATACATTTTAAATGTCTGTCACAATATAAAGCATTAAAAAAGTAAAAAGAAAACATGCCCAGCTCTTCATTTTCACGAAGTTAAAATTCTTATTCCAGGAATATGACTTACTCATAGGGCTAAGCTCACCCCTAACACACCCAGCTCTTCCTAGAGTAAATAAAATTACTTGTTTCTAAACTCTTCAACTTTGCCGTCTTCTATGCACTTTTGCTAGATTATAAAATAAACAAAATTTGTAAAGGGAATAATAGTGTGACATTTTATTTCCATATATTACATGCATTTAATGCTTGCATTTTACTTCTCAAAGGGTTTTATTTGCAATTTATTTTGTTGGAAGTGAAAAAAAATGTTAGTCTTACCTTTTAGTTTTTGTTCATTTTAAGAGCGTTTTGCTTGTTGTTGGCAGCATTAATCACCTACAGAACATCTGTTATGAAATACACGTGTGTTTATTTATGTACGAAGATAGTTAGGGGAATACCAGACTGACTCAGTGTTTATGAGTGTGCATGTTGTTTTTCTAGGTCTGATCACATGACATGTGGCCATTAGTAAAACATTGCCTGTACCAGGTGGCAGTTATATGTATCGTTTGGTTGTTCTTAAAATGACTTAGCACTATAGATAGATAATTCAGAGCTTAATTGCACTGGTTTAGTGGTTCATATATGGAACTTCTCACTGACATAAACTGTGCAACCATGTAAGCCACCAGTTTGGAATGTAGGTACAATAAAATAGAGGTTGTAAGAAGGAAGCAACCAGAACTGTTAATCATGCCCCAGGGAATAAAAGTTGGGTTGATTCTGTCATTGTGATACTTACGTATATATAAATACACACCCACATATATATACATATACACAGACGTGCGAGCGTGCACACACACACACACACACACACACACACACACACACACACACACACACACACACACACACACACACACACACACACATAAATATAGATATATTATTAAGCACACATAAACATTATATCTATGCCTACACAATATTTTCACTTTTGTATGATCACAGGGAATCTACATTTTTATACATTCCACACCTGCCTTAAATTTTGCCTCTAATTCCATTTTTTTCTTGTCAGAGTTATAATATTAGCCTAGCAAATGAGGTTGCCAGATAGGCTGAGCTTTACAATTCTTTTTTGTAAGTACATATGGTGAGTGACCAGTTTCTAGAGAAGCATATGGATAAATGATATCCTGAGCTGTTTACCTCTTATTTTGAGCCTGTATTCTGAATTTTCTGCATTAGTTTCTAGAGAAATCACAGAAACCTGTGACATTGTCAGGCTGTTTTCTAAGGCATGCTGTAATTACAGATCAAGAGTTTTTGTTGCAGACTGCAAACAAATGAGCCAATTAATGTGTCCACTCACAGAGTCCTCATCCAGAGTCAGAGCAGGACACACACAGCTACCTCTGTAAGCTGCTCCTTTTCACCCCACTCCAGGGACAGGCTCTCTTAATATTAATGTGATGTGATATAGTTCATCCTTAGGACATAATATGTCCTTCCTATTATTCTCAGAGGGAACAGAAAAAACCTGAACACACGTGGCTCTGCTTCCAAGGTTGTGAGACAATGATACATAAATTCCCAGTGGCATCCTATTTAAACTATACTTAATGACGTATAATAATATAAAACTAGTATGGAGTATGAGCTTCATTTTACTGATCGCTTTTTCATGGAGCTTTGCTACTGCAGGAACATTTTGGCTGTGGTTCTGATAGCTCTGAATGAGAGGGGATCTTGTGCATCTATAACAACCCACACAACTGAATACAGACTTTGTAACACAGAAATGCAGAGTCCACCTGCATCTAAGGAGAACTGGTACACTTAATCTGCACCATTCTATGCATTTATACTGTATCTAATGTAGCTGTCCCCTCTCAACACCTGTATTATGCACTTCCTTAATGCTTACGCATTGTACACTTTAAGACAAGGATAAGCTTAGTTCATATCACCTGCCATCTTGAGTTACCTGTATATCTAATCAGCTGTCCTGGAAGAAGCAGTAACAGCCATCATTGTGGAATGATAACACCTTGCCAGAGCACATTGTTCTGTCAAATATCACCTCTTAAACTTTGTTCCCAAAAAGGGAAGTTTAGGTTTTTACCCATACTGCACACTTTTATTTTCTGATAGCTATATATTAAGACCACCAAAACTCTCAGTTACTCCTTCCTAGAAGAAAATTGTACACATATAAGTCATATAAGAATACCAAACAGACCACACATTCCCATAATTATTTCACTTCCTTGGGTATGACTAAAGAGCACACATTTCATGATATGAGCACTTTTTTTCTCATAGATTTCCTTGGTTCTCTCTTATCTGATAAGTTTAGGAGCTGTTTGTTGGCAACCTGGACATTCAAGGACCAGGCCCACAACTAACAAAAAATCTGAACTTTGTCTTGTCCCCCCCCCCCCTTTATGAAAATAGAGGTGCTGCTATGCACTGTCAGAAAGGAACCACTAAATTGCTGTTCAGAATAATCACTCTTTTTATACACACATTGAAATTCCTGTATTAAATAACATACAGATCACATCACACAGATGCAATTTAGGGATCTTGCTACATCACATTGCATGCATGAGGCAGGAATATATTTAATGCAAAATGCAGAAAATAAATGTTCACCGCATTAAATGGCAGAAAGAGAATTACTGTTGTAGTATAATCTTGTGTCTTACCCTGACTTCCTTATTAGCTGTTAACACGGCTAACCTGGCTGTCCCTAGAAGGTAAGGCTTGTATCGCAAATATACCACGAGTTGCAAGGAGATCAGACACAGGAGCAGAAATACCTTACTTTTATCCATTAGCTGCCAAGAAAAAAATTCAAGGTGTCTTATTTTCTAACAGTAAATGAAACAGGACTGTTGAACAGAACATTCAGCACATTTGGCACTGCAGGATTCATGTTAGTGTCGGTAACTGGAGCAGATGCCACTTCTCCAACAATTATAAGCTGCAGCAATAAATTTGTTCCATACAGTTTCCAAAACCTCATGCACTCCACTTGCTGTCTTCTGTATTGTTTTGTTGGCTTGAAAAGCCACTTTTAGAATAGATCCTAGATTATAAGCTGCAGCAATAAATTTGTTCCATACAGTTTCCAAAACCTCATGCACTCCACTTGCTGTCTTCTGTATTGTTTTGTTGGCTTGAAAAGCCACTTTTAAAATAGATCCTATATCACAAGAAAAACATATTTAAACCATTTTCCATATAAAGTATATACTGTACCTGTTTCTCTGAATCGTCAGCTCCAGTAGCTCAAAGTCAAGTGTGGCTAAGACATCCTTCCTGTTTTAGCGATGACAAATTTCTAAGAATGCACACCAGAGCTTCCTTAGTACAAAGTATATAAATGTAAAATAAAAAGCAAGAAAGAAAAAGGGATACCGCATCTTGTACGTTTGTCGAACTGCTTCAGTGTACTGTGTTCCTCCAAAAACTAAAAATATATAGTAGCCCTTGTCCCATAAAAAAATAAAAAAAGGGTTGAAGATAAATTGGTAGTGTCCTGCTGATGGCTCCATGCTGCTGAGAAGGCTGTGTGCATGAAGGCAGTATGCTTCTGTCAGCCTGTCCTTCTGCATGAGATGTGAACTACAGTTGCCCCCTAATAAACAGCCTCTGGCAGTACTGCTGAATTCCCCTCACCCCTGCCTCAGCGTCAGACCATGTTACTCATCACACAGGGACAGTCCCTACACCAGATTAACGGGCTATAGCTACCATTAACAGAAACCTGGAGCTTTGCAAATCAAAACTATGACAGATTTAGGAAATGTTTGTTGGTTCTTGTCTTCTTGCACTGTATGGAAATAGGATTTCAGCTTATTTACCTTTAATTTTCAGTCTTTGCTTTACTTCACTTACAAATCTCTGAAATCCCTCATCCCATTTATTTTTTTCAGCCAGCATGGTGTTTTGTGGGACTTTCTCTAGAGGCTTACAGAGACGGAATTTTTGATGACTTGATGTACATAGTGAAAGCAGAATTTCCCAGCCCATTACATTTTTGCCTGCCCTTCTTTCTTGTAATTATGTTGTGTTACTATTCAGTGGGTCACAGCAATATATTGCTAATCAATGGTCTAATGCTGCAGAAGTTGCAAAATGAGAGCTTGAAGGTGCTGGATGTCTGGGTTTGGAGGGAGGAGGCTTATTTCTGAATTGAGTGTACTGTCACAGTTTCAGCAGGCCATTAATAACTTTAAACAGTTTATAGGAAAGACCTAGTAAGTGTTTTCAATGAATCCACTGCAAGGCAATTTTTAAGTCACAATGAAAATGTGAAAGTAAACTTACAATACATGCCAGAGTTCAGTGTTTTAATTATTCATCAGTTTGTTAAACATGTAAGCCCACTGCAAGCCGTGCCTCTTTTCAGGTACAACAAAGTTGGACCATAGGGTTGTGGGACTGATTACGTTTCTGAATTGAGACCAGGAAAGTCAGATCATGGAGTTTAGGATAAAGTTTATAACAAATTTATGGCCTTAATTCTCTGTGGTAAACTGCCTGATATGTAGTTACAGTGTATCACAGTACCACAAACGTGATTCCACGTTACCACAGAATTAATATCACAGTACCACAGAAGTAATATCACAGAATGTCAAAGCCCTTAAAGCTGCAGTGACCAGTTTTGTATTCCATGAACATTTGTAGCATAATTTAACCTTGAGGAAGTAAGAGTCTGTATGGATGTTTGTGTTTTTCTCTCTCAGACATTGCTTGTTGTACTTTTCCTTTGTATGATGAAATTGTCAGGAAATAGACTTAGTTTGTCTCTAGGTTACTACTACAGATTTTGTGTTTCACAAACGTCTTCAGATTATTCATTTATCGGTTTTAGCATACATTTAACCATATACAGTGCAGTGAACCTAGAGGTTTTTTTTCTGGCACATCACTGGTCACATAGTTACCAAAACAGATGTAGGACAGTTTCCTATATCATAATTCACTAAACTTTGTTTCAGGAATTCAAACTCTTGAAAATCCTGTTGTTTAGGAAAACAAATGTATCGCTAAAGACCCACTAAGATGAATTTTTGTCTCCGACAAGGTTCCTTATCCCTTCCCTTATGGTGGTGCTATGCCCTTTGAAAACTTCTCAGATTAAAAAAAAAATCTGCTGCTACTACTGTCTGAGTAAAAGGATGGCTTTTCTGCAGACCAGATATTTCAACACTGTGTGGTCATCTGCAGTTGGGAAATTGATAATTGGTTGTGCCCAATTTGGAAGCTGACAAGAGAAATCAACAGTAGAACAAGGAACAAGTAAAAATGTCCAGACGCATGCAACAGCTGGAATGCCCACATATGTACCTTACTAAGAGGATACAAGCCTTTAACAACATGCTCTGAAAGCCCTCTCACTATACTTGGTACCATATAGACTATTAAGAGGTGACCTGTGTCTGGCATACAAGGCATCCTCTGACCCAATACTGAAGGATTTGTTACATACCAGCAAGTCAGATGTCATCAGAAATACTTGGTCTAGGGATTAAAATCTCTTGTGTAAAAGAATGGTTTGAATGGACAGGTATATCTTGCAGAAGATACTGCTGCTATGGAACAGACTCCCCAGCCAGACAAAAGAAAGTTCATCCTTGTCCACATTTAAGCACAACATAGATCTGTGGATGGGAAACAGAAACGTTTCCCAGGACTGTCCCTGCACTACTAATGGACAGAGGCAGCTCCTAAATGCTTTATCACATGCATGGCTGCCCTGGAATCATCTGTGGCCAGATTCCACTTATTCTCATTAATTACTGACCACGAGATGGCTAAAGTCAAATTAACACCAAATGGGATATGTTCATTTGAGCACAAAAAAAGGAACTGGACTAGGCTTAAAATGGCTGCAAGAGCTAGCCTTATACTTACCTGTGGACCTATGAACCTATAAAAATGATTGATACTGACCTTTCCGAAAAGCTTACAGGCAAGTCAACTACCCTATAGATGAGTAAGAGGGGGCTACCTGGCTGACAGGCTGGCTACCTGCTGAACACAAAGGAGTCAAATGAGCCAAGCAAAGTCTGAAAAAAGTCACTTACGTTTAGCTATCCATTGGTGTTAGCTCTGGGATCAGTAATTGACTGCATAACTGGCATTCTGAGCAGTCAGGAAGGAAATATATCCCCTCTGCTGCTGCAAGTGCCATCAGGTGTGATTTGCGATTAGTTATTCTTTTGCTGTCTTGCGTTATTTCCTTATTGACATTTGTCATTGTGCAGTGTAGTACTACTGCCATATAGTTCTCACATTGTCTCCTAGGATGCATCTACAAACAATCTAATAACATCTGCAAACATGAAATAAAGAAAGACAAAGAAGAACAGAGAAGACAGAAAGCCAAGGACATTTGTTGAATTATTTTGCTAGGCCAGCTTGATCAGTGATGATGTGGGGCAAGAATGTGGTCAAAAATAAGCTGCTGTAATGGACAGTAATGACCATCTTTATGTGCTGTTCACGTCATTTCGCTTAGTTAATGTGTAGTACCTCCATGTAACCTTTTTGTTAAGGAACATGTAACACATACTTTGTACAGGTCTGAAATGCCAAATCAGTAATTAATAAAATTTGCCATTTTAAGACAATTCATCCATGTTATTTTATATCCATCCCATAATGCTGTTTTTTCTCAGTACTTCTATGTTTACTGCATTGTATGTTATACGTTTTGTTATGATCACTCCCTAGCTTTACCCTTTTCATCAATGTTAAGAGAAAGGTGAGAAGCGACTGAAGTGCCCATGGTAACAAGAATGTATGTACAGGAGATGGGAAGGGATACCTTAGACAACAAGTATTTATTTTATCGTTGTGTGAGATGGTGTCCATACCTCTCAATCTGCAGACTTTGAAAACAGGTGCAAAGGTTCATCTGAATACTGTATAACACATAACTCTTCCTGCTTCCAGTAGGAATGTCAGATACTACTCAGAAATACATGACTTAAAAACAGACAATAACAAAACTGATGGAAAAATATAAGCACATCATTAAAAGGACAGTGTCAAATCTTTAGATGTTAATGAACTGTATTGCACAGTTCTAACATATAAAGTCATTTATTTTTTCTTCTGAAAAAAGGAGATGTAAGTTGTGTGTTCTCTTCCTTTAAATTATTGTTGTCACTAGTACGTTGGTTACATAGTGTGGTTTTCTGTGTAGTCAACAGCTTCAAAAATCATATGTGTAATTGTGTGTGTGGAGGGGGATTCATAAAATTCTGTGAAGGTGTAAGGGAAGCCTGAAAAAATGGACATACCTTAAAAAATAGGTACATCATGTGCAGGGGTAGATAAGACCTGAAAATAGCACCATACCTCCAAAATAGGGAAAGTTGAGAGGTTTGGTGTTGCTCCTGAGCGAGCCAAAAACACTGCATTATGCAATTCTGGGGAGGTGAGGTGGACTTTGATCTGAGAATTACAGTAGATTACACCGAGAGTGTTGAGCAGAGTCTGTACTGTCTCTTAATTACTCTGCAGTGACAGTCTCACAATGTGTTTTATCAACAGGGTAGGTGGAGCACATATGTGAGGTCACTGCTTTGTCACCAACACAATATAGTAACTGACTCATTCTATAAACAATGGTGCATTCAGCTGACAAACTGTTCATAGGTTCATAGGAGGTTACTAGGCTATTGGCCCTAGGACCTTTATAAGCATAGCCATGTCATACTCTTATTCCCTTATTGACCAAGTTGTATGGTCTATATTTGCAGCATGAGTCTATGATCAGCACTGACTGCCGTTATCCAAGAGGGTCATAGGTGACACCCCTGGGGTAAATTTATGGTCGCCCATACAGTTGTCTAAGTTACACTTAAATATGGTCATTGATGAGCTCTGTTTTACGTGAACTGGGAGTTTGTTCCAGAGGAGTGGTAATCTCTGGGAGACATATCTGTATTTTCACCATGAACTGTTAATGTCGCAGGCTAGGTTAAGATCCCCAGAGTGAGTGACTCTTGTCCCATGTGACCTGCAGATGTGCAGAATTTCCATTAAGGCAGGTCCGAGACAGGTCTGTAGGCCTGGCAGAAGTCACCTCTCAGAAGCCTATAAGATACAGAGTACAGTGACAGGGCCTTCAGTCTGTCCATGTAGGTCATGTGTTGAAAGCCCTGAATTATCTTGGTGAGAAACTCTGAGGTGTCTCCAGCTGCCGCAGGTGTCTGGTGAGGTACATACAGAAGGGAGCATTGTACTCTATTAGTGTTCTGATGAGGGATGGGTACAGGGGAGTTATAACATCGTTAGTTCTGGATGTGTTGCCCTTACTTATGAGATGTGCAACACAGAAGGTCTTCCTTGCCACTGTGGACACATGGTGATCGAAGTGAAGGTTACTATCAACCTGTGTTCCCAAATTTCTCACTGCAGGGTTTCAGCTAGGGGAGGTACTATTAATATTGGTAAATAACGCCTTGTGATTATCCTTACCTGGGGATGTTAGTTTAGCTTTGTAACTGGCTTTAGAGGACTTTACAAGTTATCTAATTTGCATGTTCAAGCTGTGGAGAGTGTGCTTCCTCTACTGAGTCAGTTACCTCTTGTTCTTGAACCCCTTGTGAGGGTGCAGACTATCTGTTCCAGAACATTTGTATTAACAAAGTCCAGGAACCGTAGGGCAGCGTGTTTGTGTTCATATATGACTACCAGTTGATGGAAGGATAGTTGAAATCACCCATGACCAAGGTGTTTGGCTATATAGTGAGGGACTCAAGTAGGTGCAGGTAGGTAGAGTGCTTCCTGTGGTTCATGGTGGGGGACCTAATGATATGGAAGGGGGGTTTACCTACCGTTGGCTGGACTTGGCGTTGCTCTAGTGACTTGTTCTGCTTGATCAGTCTTGAGGTATATTTGTCTTTAATGAAGATGGATGCACCTCTGCCTTTGGTTCTTTCATGCTTGTTTTGAGGTCTGAACGTGTGGAAGGCATTGCAGCCTTGCGTGGCTGGGGTGCTGTCTGTGGCCTTGAACTATGTCTCTGTGACTGCACAGATATCGGCATCTTTCAAGGTAAGGAGTGCTTCCAGTGAGTGCAGTTTCCAATTTACACTCCTAGCATTAAGCAGCATAACCTCAAGTTTGTCGCTAGTGTATTTTTTTTATGTTGGGAATTTTCTTGTTATGACATTGCCTAAAAAAGGCACTATGGGGGAAGCAAGTACCTTTGCCAGTGACCGAAAGCCAAAAGTTGACAGGTAAAGACCATCTTTAGCAAAGCAGCATGGTCTGTCCACCATATCTTCCCAGGCTGACAGATACTAGATCCCCGTGGATGGACACCAGAAGCTAAGCCAATTGTTGAAGTCAATCTTTTTTGTTTATATTGAGACATCATCCTGGGTGAAGGTAGAATGCTGCTTAGGGCTAGGGGCATACCTGCCTGCAACACATAATCTAAGAGCTTAGTTATATCTCTTCATGTAGTTCAGTGAGATACATCTCAAGTAATTCACTCCAACATGGACTATGACTGAGACATAACGGTACTTATTGAGGGACTTGAGTGCATGCATGATGGATCCTGGCACCTGACAGGCAGCTGACAGTGATCTTCTCCTTGTCCAGCCTGGTGAGGAGGCCATCTGTGTGTTTCACTTTGGAGTCGCCTATGACCAAGACATTTGGTTTTGAAATATTTTGCCTTAGGGGCTTATTGCCGGAGAGACTGTTGTGTGTATTATTATGTGTAGCGGATTCTGTTGAGTCTGCAGTGTGTGCAGTAGACTTGTGTTTGGGAGGTCTCTGATCTTTAGATAGACATCTAATGAGTAGCTCTGTGTATTTAAGTTTATGTGTTGTGAGTTGTTATGTGCAAGAAATGATGTTTGTGTGCTGACAACCTTTTTGATATCTGGTTTGTTATGTGAGAGTACTGATTCCAAATTTATAGTATAGATACAGCTCTCACATGTTGTATTTGTTTGTTTTAGGAGTAACTGGTTGTCAGTGTACATGAGGCAATTGCTACATTGCCTCAGGATGGCCATGTCAATCAGGCTGGTTGGAAAAATGGTGGGAAACTGTCCACCCATTATGGCAGGTATATACTGTATTAACTAGTGGGAAGTAGGCTAGCTGGACCGGGTTTTGCTGTAAGACTAACAAAATGTGGCTATTTTATGGTGGGATAGGGGTAGAAAACTGTGTCAGTGCGTCACAATGCACAAATGTGTTGCTCACAGGGCAGCAGTGCAACCTCTGAGCAGCTCCGGTAAACTGAGCGCAAACCCGCACAAACACGATGCTTATATACAAGCAACGTTAAATGATTTTAAACAAAGTAACCAAAGGAAAAGCCCAAGACTGAACCTTATTCCAGCAATTTCAACTCATATGGGTCCTTGGCCGCATACTTCTGCCAGAAGGGTGCAGGGGGTCTTCTTAATGCAAGATGGCTGGTTTTAGTGCCCAAATGATACCAAACAGTCTAGATTCAGCAAGCCTGAATCTAGCCAATGCTATAAAATGCAGAAATACTGGAAATTCAAAGTGCAGAAAATTGCAGTCACAACAACAAAACAAAACAAACAAACAAACAAACAAAAAAAAAACAGTTTAAATAAAGCAGCAATTCAGTATAATACTCCCACAAGAGTGTATACCACACACTTTCCTAGTGTTAACTAACTGGTCTGGAACCCAAGTGCTTAAACCAGAACAAAGACACTTAGAATAACAGGCACAATAAGCCTTCACCAGCAATTCCCAACTTAGAAGGGTGTAGGTTACACTTTCCTGCCACAAGAGTTTAGACCACAAATCTTCCTAATGTAAAATAACTGGTTTGGAACCCAAGTGCTTAAACCAGAACAAAGACACTTAGAACAACAGGCGCAATATGTCTTCAACCAGCAGTGGCTACCCTCTCATCCCCAAAGACTGTAGACCTCAAACCTTCTCAATGTAAAATAACTGGCCTGAAGCCCAAGCATTTAAACCAGAACTAAGACACTTTGTGTATAACAGATATAATAAGCCTTCAACTAGCAATTTCCAACTTAGAAGGATGTAAGCTACCTCTCTTGTCACAAGAGTGTAGACTACAAACCTTCTTAATGTAGAACAACTGGCCTTAAGCCCAAGTGTTTAAACCAAAACTAAGAGGCTCAGAATAACAGTTACAATTTAACCAGGCTACTAACAAGCGGTAATAAATGCAGCAGAAGAAATGCAATTGAACACTTTTAAGAACAAGCAGCAAAAGCAAACTAAAGTAATAAAGTAGGAAGAAACACACTTACAGAAAAAGCAGCTTAAGTTAAGTGGGAAGGGAGGAAACAGAAGATAATTCAAGGTTAAGAAACTAAGGGGGTGGGCCTTTCCAACTGTTCTCTCAGTACTCAGTAGAAGGAGCAGACAGAGATCAGCAATATTAAGGCCTAGTACAGAGAGTAAGCCAAACAAGCACTCCAGCTAAATAGAGATGACTCCAAATATTTCTAGCTAAATAAGGAATGCTATTTCTCAGCTCCTCCCACTAATTAGCTGATATTATGCACTGTTTGCATAGGAATTCTTTACTAACTTTTCTGATTGACACTAGTCAAGACCTCTTAAAACTCCAACTGAACAGAAAACTTAAAAAAAACACATGTAATACAAGAAAAAGATAAAAAATAGAAGTAACCAAACCTTAAATGAAAATCTTCAATTCAAAATAAAATGCAGACAGAGATCAGCAATATTTAGGCAGAGTAGAGTAAGCGAGCCAAACAAGCACTCCAGCCTGCAGGTTGAGACGAGACAACATTCCATGAATTCTTCTAAGTCATTGACTGAATAAACAAATAATCCTGTATTTGTTAATATACATAATGTGTAGTGAAGTCTGAGATCAAAGTCAGTTAAAACTGTACAATGTATTTCCCATTCAACTGTCTGTAGCGCATTCAGTTCTGTACAGTTACTTTTAAACTCTGCTTCTCATTCTGAACTGCCTTATGGGTTAATTGATACTAGGTTATTTTTAGGTAAAAGTTCCAGTAGTATTAGGGCCCTAGACAATTCAAATCCCACTATTCTTTAGGGGTCTAGACAATTCAAATCCCACTATTCTTTAGGGGTCTAGACAATTCAAATCCCACTATTCTTTAGGGGTCTAGACAATTCAAATCTCACTATTCTTTAGGGGTCTAGACAATTCAAATCTCACTATTCTTTAGGGTCTAGACAATTCAAATCCCACTATTCTTTAGGGGTCTAGACAATTCAAATCCCACTATTCTTTAGGGGTCTAGACAATTCAAATCTCACTATTCTTTAGGGGTCTAGACAATTCAAATCTCACTATTCTTTAGGGGTCTAGACAATTCAAATCCCACTATTCTTTAGGGGTCTAGACAATTCAAATCTCACTATTCTTTAGGGGTCTAGACAATTCAAATCTCACTATTCTTTAGGGTCTAGACAATTCAAATCTCACTATTCTTTAGGGGTCTAGACAATTCAAATCCCACTATTCTTTAGGGGTCTAGACAATTCAAATCTCACTATTCTTTAGGGGTCTAGACAATTCAAATCTCACTATTCTTTAGGGGTCTAGACAATTCAAATCCCACTATTCTTTAGGGGTGTAGACAATTCAAATCTCACTATTCTTTAGGGGTCTAGACAATTCAAATCCCACTATTCTTTAGGGGTCTAGACAATTCAAATCCCACTATTCTTTAGGGGTCTAGACAATTCAAATCTCACTATTCTTTAGGGGTCTAGACAATTCAAATCTCACTATTCTTTAGGGGTCTTGACAATTCAAATCTCACTATTCTTTAGGGGTCTAGACAATTCAAATCTCACTATGCTTGTCCTCTAAACATAACAGCTCCAGTACATAGTCTGGGGTAAATTTATAGATCCCCATCCAGTCATCAAGGTTGGATTTAACTCATTCTCACTAATAGAGCCTTGGAAGGTTGTACTTTAACTTGCAATGGTTGAATCCAACACCTTTAGACAAAATCAAGTTATAGCCTCATAGTTCAAACAAACGTACATATCTCCAGAACCATAAGTACTACAAACGAAGTGTAAATGACAAACAGTTTAGCACAAGCTAATTTTAGAGTGTTCATATTCATTATATTTTATGTGTTAAAGTCACAGCAATGGACTAAATATTGTGTTTTGTAATATTTTGTAAACAACTTACGATATCTCAGTATCCACTCAAGCTACGTTTGTTTAGCAGCAGTTTGTTTAATGAGCTGTAAAATTTCATACCAATCTAAGCAGTTTGGTCTTTGTTCCTTGGTTGTTATCATTTTTAGAGAAATTATGACAATCTAAATAAATTGCATGGAAACAACTTTTAATATCTGTAACTGTGCTGGACAGAGGTCAAATATCAGTGCAGATGGGTTGTCCATCATATTACCTTTTAAGATGAAATATTTCAATAGCTTGTATGTAGCATGGGTGTGGAATAAAAATATAAACAGGCCATTTCAGGTGTAAAGAGGTGTTACAGAGATGATCCTAGAATAATGTCTGGAGTCATTATTAGGGTACAGCACTAGTGAACTCCATTATTTGATGTGGGGAGAGAGCATTATTCTACAGTGAGTCCTTTGGGAAATATCTCTATTATGCCAGTAAGCTCTGTTTATATTGCGATGTAGGTTTAGGGCCTTAGAACAGGTATTGGTGGTGTTTCCTGATTTTTGAAAGTGTGAGAGGTTCAGCAGGCTCTGGTTTTTCATAACCCTTTAGGCCAAGTAGACATAGCCATGTAAGAGCCTAGAGTAAGGAGAATAACGTGACAGGTATATCCCTGTTTTCAGGCTTGACTTACCTGTGCACTTGATGTATCTATTTTTGAAGGTATGTCACTATTTTCAGGCCTGATTTACCCCTGCACATGATGTACCTATTTTTGAAAGTATGCCCCTGTTTTCGGGCTTGACTTACCCCTTCATAGAATTGTGGTCTAAGATAAGGAGTTTTCACAGTTTGGATCATCTTGCTTATGAAGCATTATGGCTTTTCTAGTTGGGAGATGTGTTTGGATAGGTACAATGCCACTGGGACACTATACTCTTTTATGAACATGATTAAAGATAAATAGATGGGGACAATAACTTATTTTTGCTTTTGGAGAATATGTCTTCAATTGCTAGTTGGGTCAGGTAGAATGATTTAGGTTCATAGGTTCATAGGTAGATACTAGGCTATCTGCCCTAGGGCATTTATAAGCCTAGCCAGAGTGATTTTGGCTTCCGCCTCCCTATTAGATTAGCCTACTGTGCCTCTATAAAGTAGGTCACAGAAGGTACCCTTTTAAGATTAGTTTACTGTGCCTCTGTCTAGCAGGGATACAGAAGAGATCCCAGGGTTGAATTTGCGATTTCCCATCCACGCGTCCAGATTTCGCTTGAAGAGGGTCAGCGAGGGGCTATGTCTAACATGAATTGGGATTCTATTCCAGAGTGAGGGGAGCCTCTGGGAAATGAATCTGTCCCTCCAGCATGTCCTATTTATTTTTATACTGAGGTTTAGGTCCCTGGAGCATGTAGCTCTAAGGGACTTGGATTTTTTGAGGTGGAGCATGTCCATTAATTCTGGGTTTGACATGGCTTTGTACATCAAGCATAGATCGCCTCTGAGTAGGCAGTAGGCAACTGAGTAGAGCTGGAGTTTCTTTAGTCAAGCTGCATAGGACATCTGTTTGTAGCCCATGATCCTCTCGGTGAGGTACTTTTGGGGTCTCTCCAGTTGCTGCAGGTGTCGGGTAAGGTACATCTCAAAAGGGGCATTGTATTCAATTATGGGCCTGATGAGTGACGAGTAGAGGGGCACAATGACCTCTCTTGATCTAGATGTGAACCCTTTTGTGATAAGGTGGGCTATATAGAAGGTCTTTCTAACCACTTTGGCAACATGATTATCAAAGGAGAGATTACTATCTACATTGGTCCCCAAATCTCTAATTACTTCTTCTGTACTTAATGGATTACCACCTATGTGGTAATTTGTAGGCACCTTGTTTTTCCCAAAGGGGATGATTATGCACTTTTTAGCATTTAGCTTGAGGCCGTGGCTCCGGCACCAAACATCCATCTCTGTGAGACCCTTTTGGAGGATGCTTGTGTCAGCTGGAGATTTGATTATGGTCCCCAGTTTGCAGTCATCTGCGAACTTTGTCAGCCATAATCTCCACGTGTTAGCCTGAACCTCAGAGAAGTATATACCGAACAAGAGAGGTCCCAGAACTGAGCCCTGTGCTATGCCACTTGTAACTGGTTTGGAGTCGGACATGGCACCTGTGATTCTGACCATGTGGGTTCTATCTCTGAGCCAGTTTGCAACCCATCTTGTGATACAGGGGTTGATATTTAAGCTGGTAAGCTTATTTTTGATGCCCGAGTGGGGTATTGTGTTGAAGGCTTTTGTGAGGTCCAGGTAGGCTGTGTGGACTACCTTGCCCTCATCTATGGCTTTGGTAACTGTTTCAAAGAAATCAACTAGGTTTAAGAGGTAAGATCTGCCATT
This sequence comes from Protopterus annectens, assembly GCF_019279795.1. Lineage (NCBI taxonomy): Eukaryota > Metazoa > Chordata > Ceratodontiformes > Protopteridae > Protopterus > Protopterus annectens. Next base: position 60,168,752 of record NC_056749.1, on the reverse strand, counting down.
AACAAAGACGAATTGGGTAGGGTCCAGTGTCTGGAGGCTCCCAATGTCTTTGTTTATGAGTTCCATGATAATGCGCTCCATAGCTTTACAGACCAGACTAGTCAGGCTTATGGGGTGACAGTTCTCAGGGTCCGTTGTGGCACCACCTTTGTGGAGTGGGACCACTGTAGCTGTATGCCATTCTTTGAGTACATATTCTGTAGTAAGGCTAAGTTTGAACAGTGACTTAATCTGAGGGTTCAGTTCTTCTTGGAGCTCATGTAAGACACAGCCTGGGACACCGTCCGGTCCCATAGATGCTGTGCTTTTTGCTTTGGAGAAGGCAGCTTTCACCTGTGCATCTGTGATGTCAGGGAGGTTACATTCAGTTGGGATAGGCATTTGCTCCTTTGGGGGGGAAGGGGGAGAAGTTTGCGCTGAATCTGTCTGCCAGGATGTTGGCTATGTCTGTAGGTTCGGTATATTTTGTACTGTTATGCAACAATTCAGAGCATATCTGGGAGTTTCCACCCATGTTCCTGACATAACTAAAGAAGGCCTTGTGATTATCTTTAGTGTCTAGGGCAATTTTTCTTTTGAAACTGGCCTTTGATGATTTTACGAGGGATCGAAGTTTCTTGCTAATACTGATCAGAGATGCCTTGCCTTTTTGGGATTTTGCTCTGTCATGTAGTAGCTTCCTCCTTCTTTTGTATAGCTTATTTATGGCCAGGGTCCACCAGACCGGTCTCCTGTTTTTGGAGGAGTGAGTCTTGGTTTTATTTGTGATAGCATGATCCATGCATTCCTGCAGGTGCTCATAGAATGCATTTGTAAAGGATTCTGTGGATTGGGCTGTATTATCCTCTGGTCTGGGGGCTTTGAAGGATTCCACCTCAGTCTTGAGAAGTGCAAAGTTGGCTTTTGAGAAATTCTTTACAGTGATTTCCTTGGCTGGGGGTGGGGACGGGATATGGATGTCCAGGGAAATTTGTTTATGGTCTGATCTTACCAATGAGGGGTTTACCTCTGGTGTGGAACATAGAGTCCCCATATTGGTGATGACTAGGTCCAATATGTTGTTCCTTCTTGTGGGAGTGGTGACCAGTTGTTCCATCACATTAGAGTTTATAAATTCAAGGAACCGTTGGGCGAGGGTGTTTGGGCTTGAGTAGTTTTACCAGTCAATGTTTGGATAGTTGAAGTCACCCAATAACATAGTGTTTGGAGAGACCTTCATATTCTCCAGTGTTCTCAGGAATGCGAAGTGGGGTTCCTTTAATAGGGAGGGTGTTTTGTAGCAGGCTACAAACTGAAAGGCAGTTTTGCCTGCTGTTAGTTGCACATTGATGGTTTCCAATGCTTCGTGCAGTGCCACTAACCTAGAGGTGTATGTATCTTTAATGAATATGGATACTCCCCCTCCTTTTGTGCTTCGGTCCGAGTTTTTGGGCTGAAACGCATGGTATGAGTTATAACCTGGTAGTGCTGGGGTGCTCTCAGGAGCCTTGAACCAGGTTTCTGTTACTGCACAGACATCGATTTTCTCCATACTGAGGAGAGCCTCGAGTGCGTGCATCATGAGGTTTAGACTTCTGGCATTGAGTAACATTACCTTTAGTTTTTTTATCCTTGGGTTGTCTATGGAGGTGGGTTTGTCCTTTGAGCCTTGCCTAAAAAAGGCACTATGGGGGTGGCAAGAGCCTTGGCCAGTATACAAAAGCGTAAGGGTGACAGATGCAAGCCGTCCCTAGTGAAGCAACGTGGCTTGTCGAGCATGTCATCTGAGGCTGACACACACTGGATCCCCTTTGAATGACACCAATACTTTAGCCAATTGTTGAAACTGATAATTTTGTCTTTATACTGTGGCATCATTCTTGGTGAGGGCAAGATGCTACTCAAGGTCAGGGTCATACCAGCCTGGGCTACATGGTCAGAGAGCTCCTCTATGTCTCTTTTCATGTAGTCCAGGGAGGTACATCTCAGGTCATTCACACCAGCATGGACAATGACGGAGTCATACTTGTACTTGCTTTGGAGTGACCTGAGTGCTTGCATTATGTGGCGGATCCTGGCACCCGACAAGCAGCTTACAGTGACCTTCTCCTTGTTCAATCTGATGAGTGGGACGTCAGTGTGCCGGACAATAGTGTCCCCTATAACAAGTGTATTTGGTGTGTTGTTTGGCCTTAAGGTCTGTGACTGTGAGGCACACTGATTTTGTGAGATATGTGATTTGTGGGTATTGTTGAGGGGTGGCTGTTGCTTGGATATCTGCTTAGGAGGTCTTTGCTGTTTAGGCAGATTTTATTTAGAGCCTCCGAGTATGTTTTTGTGTGTTTATGTGTTGGGTATGCAGATGCAATAGGTATGTGTGAGACTGGATTTGTGGTGTGTGTGGATACCTTTTCCTCCTGACTGACTGTGCCAGTCTTGGGTTGAGAGAGCTCTGCCTCCAGTTTGGCTGTGTAACTGCATCTCTCACATGTATTAGAATTTGTTGGAAGGAGGAGAGGGTTGTCTGTGTACATAAGGCAATTGTAACATTGCCTCAAAATTCCCAGATTCACCAGCTGGACTGGAGAGTAACCTTGAAACTGACCCTTGGACATACCAGATTAGTATAGGGAACTGTTTTTTTACTGATCAGATTAGGGAAGGGAACTGATTTTTCACTTGATCAGGAAGGACCAATCGGGAGCCTAATACTTATGAGAAGTCAAGGAGGGTGTAGTGCTTTAGTTAGTTAGTGTTTCCTTATAAGAGCTGAGCAAGTGCAGGGCTTTAGAAAGAGACTAGAGTGATTACTTTGAGAGTTTGAACAGTTCTAAGGGAAAAAGTGAAGAGCAGACTTTGTGGAGCCTGGAATAGTTTAAACCTGTTTAGACGCTGCCCAATGGTGCTCTAGTGGCAACTCAGCGCTAAATGCAGAAAAGGCAATAAGTCAGTAGTACAGGCTAGCACACTTTAGTGGGCAGCCAAACAATTAAATTAAACAGCAAACAAACACTTTTCGACTTGAATTAGACTAATTTCGACTAAAATGTACTTTTAAGTGCAGATAATAAAAAATGCAGTAAATAACTATGAAAACAGTTAAAGCTTGCTCTAGGTAAGCAGTAGAAAGTAAAACAAATATAAAAAACAGCAGGATACTTAATCAGGAAAGCAGTCACTTTTCTTCAGTTCTCTGTAGCCAGGAAGACTCAACAGGACCACGTGGAGCTGTGTCTGCATTAAACTATGACAGAATAAGAAACATACCAGATATACACATAAACAATAAAGGATAAAAGCTTTAATGCATGAAACTATGACAGAATAAAAAACATACCAGATATACACATAAACAATAAAGGATAAAAGCTTTAATGCATGAAACTATGACAGAATAAAAAACATACCAGATATACACATAAACAATAAAGGATAAGAGCTTTAATGTGTTAAACTACGACAGAATAACAAACATACCAGGTATACACTAAAACAATAAAGGTTGAAAGCTTTAATGCATTAAACTACGACAGAATAAAAACATACCAGATATACAAATAAACAATAAAGGATAAGTGCTTTAATGCATGAAACTACAACAGAATAAAAACATACCAGATATACACACAGACAATAAAGGATAAGAGCTTTAATGCATTAAACTACGACATAATAACAAACATACCAGATATACACATAAACAATAAAGGATAAGAGCTTTAATCCATTAAACTACGACAGAATAACAAACATACCAGATATACACATAAACAATAAAGGATAAGAGCTTTAATGCATTAAATTACGACAGAATAATAAACATACCAGATATACACATAAACAATAAAGGATAAAAGCTTTAATGCATGAAACTATGACAGAATAAAAAACATACCAGATATACACATAAACAATAAAGGATAAGAGCATTAATGCATGAAACTACGACAAAATAAAAGCATACCAGATATACACATAAACAATAAAGGATAAAAGCTTTAATGCATTAAACTATGACGAATAAAAACATACCAGATATACAAACAAACAATAAAGGATAAGTGCTTTAATGCATGAAACTACGACAGAATAAAAAACATACCAGATATACACATAAACAAGAAAGGATAAGAGCTTTAATGCATTAAACTACGACAGAATAATAAAAGCATACCAGATATACACATAAAGAATAAAGGATAAGAGCTTTAATGCAATAAACTACGACAGAATAATAAACATACCATATATACATATAAACAATAAAGGATAAAAGCTGTAATGCATGAAACTATGACAGAATAAAAAACATACCAGATATACACATAAACAATAAAGGATAAGAGTTTTAATGCATTAAACTATGACAGAATAAAAACATACCAGATATACACATAAACAATAAAGGATAAGAGCTTTAAAGCATTAAACTATGTCAGAATAAAAACATACCAGATATACACATAAACAATAAAGGATAAGAGCTTTAATGAATGAAACTATGACAGAGTAAAAACATACCAGATATACACATAAACAATAAAGGATAAGAGCTTTAATGCATTCAACTATGACAGAATAAAAACATACCAGATATACACATAAACAATAAAGGATAAAAGCTTTAATGCATTAACTACGACATAATAAAAAAACATACCAGATATACACATAAACAATAAAGGATAAGAGCTTTAATGCATGAATCTACTACAGAATAAAAAACATATCTGATATACACATAAACAATAAAGGATAAGAGCTTTAATGTGTTAAACTATGACAGAATAAAAACATACCAGATATACACATAAACAATAAAGGATAAGAGATTTAATGCATTAAACTACGACAGAATAACAAACTTACCAGATATACACATAAACAATAAAGGATAAGAGCTTTAATGCATTAAACTATGACAGCATAAAAAACATACCAGATATACACATAAACAATAAAGGATAAGAGCTTTAATGCATTAAACTACGACAGAATAACAAACATACCAGATATACACATAAACAATAAAGGAGAAGAGCTTTAACACATTAAACTATGTCAGAATAAAAACATACCAGATATACACATAGACAATAAAGGATAAGAGCTTTAGAGCATTAAACTACGACAGAATAATAAACATACCAGATATACACATAAACAATAAAGGATAAAAGCTTTAATGCATGAAACTATGGCAGAATAAAAAACATACCAGATATACACATAAACAATAAAGGATAAAAGCTTTAATGCATGAAAGTACGACAGAATAAAAAACATACCAGATATACACATAAACAATAAAAGTAAAAAGCTTTAATGGACTAAACTACGACGAATAATAAACATACCAAATATACACGTAAACAATAAAGGATAAGAGCTTTAATGCATGAAACTACGACAGAATAAAAAACATACCAGATATACACATAAACAATAAAGGTTAAAAGCTTTAATGCATGAAACTATGCAGAATAAAAAACATACCAGATATACACATAAACAATAAAGGATAAGAGCATTAATGCATGAAACTACGACAGAATAAAAAACATACCAGATATACACATAAACAATAAAGGATAAGAGCTTTAATGCATTAAACTACGACAGAATAATAAACATACCAGATATACACATAAACAATAAAGGATAAAAGCTTTAATGCATGAAACTATGACAGAATAAAAAACATACCAGATATACACATAAACAATAAAGGATAAGAGCTTTAATGCATTATACTACGACAGAATAATAAACATACCAGATATACACATAAACAATAAAAGATAAAAGCTTTAAAGCATTAAACTATGACAGAATAAAAACATATCAGATATACACATAAAGAAGAAAGGATAAGAGCTTTAATGCATTAAACTACGACAGAATAAAAAACATACCAGATATACACATAAACAATAAAGGGTAAAAGCTTTAATGCATGAAACTATGACAGAATAACAAACATACCAGATATATACATAAACAATAAAGGATAAGAGCTTTAATGCATGAAACTATGACAGATTAAAACACATACCAGATATACACTTAAAACAGTAAAGGATAAGAGCTTTAATGCATTAAACTATGAAAAAATAAGAAATATACCAGATATATACATAAACAATAAAGGATAAAAGCTTTAATGCATTAAACTACGACGAATAAAAACATACCAGATATACAAATAAACAATAAAGGATAAGTGCTTTAATGCATGAAACTATGACAGAATAAAAAACATACCAGTTATACACATAAACAATAAAGGATAAAAGCTTTAATGCATGAAACTATGACAGAATAAAAAACATACCAGATATACACATAAACAATAAAGGATAAGAGCTTTAATGCATGAAACTATGACAGAATAAAAAACATACCAGATATCCACATAAACAATAAAGTATAAGAGCTTTAATGCATTAAACTACGACATAATAATAAACATACAAAATATACACATAAACAATAAAGGATAAGAGCTTTAATGCATTAAACTATGACAGAATAATAAACATACCAGATGTACACATAAACAATAAAGAATAAAAGCTTTAAAGCATTAAACTACAAAAGAATGAAAACATACCAGATATACACATAAACAATAAAGGATAAGAGCTTTATTGAATTAAACTATGACAGAATAAAAACATACCAGATACACACATAAACAATAAAGGATAAGAGCTTTTATGTATGAAACTATGACAGAATAAAAACATACCAGATATACACATAAGCAATAAAGGATAAAAGCTTGAAAGCATTAAACTATGACAGAATAAAAACATACCAGATATACACATAAACAATAAAGGATAAGAGCTTTAATGCATTAAACTACAACAGAATAAAAAAGATACCAGTATTACACATAAAGAAGAAAGGATAAGACCTTTAATGCATTAAACTATGACAGAATAATAAACATACCAGATATACACATAAACAACAAAGATTAAAAGATTTAATGCATGAAACTATGCAGAATAAAAACACATACCAGATATACACATAAACAATAAAGGATAAGAGCTATTATGCATGAAACTATGGCAGAATAAAAAACATACCAGATATACACTTAAGGGATAAGAACTTTAATGCATTAAACTATGACAGAATAATAAACATACCAAATATACACATAAACAATAAAGGATAAAAGCTTTAATGCATGAAACTATGACAGAATAAAAAACATACCAAATATACCCATAAACAATAAAGGATAAAAGCTTTAATGCATGAAAATATGACAGAATAAAAAACATACCAGCTATACACATAAATAATAAAGGATAAGAGCTTTAATGTGCTAAACTATGACAAAATAACAAACATACCAGATATTCACATAAACAATAAAGGATAAAAGCTTTAATGCATTGAACTACGACGAATAAAAACATACCAGATATACAAATAAACAATAAAGGATAAGTGCTTTAATGCATGAAACTACAACAGAAAAAAAAACATACCAGATATACACATAAACAAGAAAGGATAAGAGCTTTAATGCATTAAACTACGACAGAATAATAAACATACCAGATATACATATAAACAATAAAGGATAAAAGCTTTAGTGCATGAAACTATGACAGAATAAAAAACATACCAGATATACACATAAACAATAAAGGATAAGAGCTTTAATGCATGAAACTACGACAGAATAAAAAACATACCAGATATACACATAAACAAGAAAGGATAAGAGCTTTAATGCATTAAACTACGACAGAATAATAAACATACCAGATATACACATAAACAATAAAGGATAAGAGCTTTAATGCATGAAGCTATGACAGAATAAAAACATACCAGATATACACATAAACAATAAAGGATAAGAGCTTTAATGCATTAAACTACGACAGAATAAAATCATACCAGATATACAAATAAAGAATAAAGTATAAGAGCTTTAATGCATTAAACTATGACAGAATAAAAAACATTCCAGATATATACATAAACAATAAAGGATAAAAGCTTTAATGCATTAAACTATGACAGAATAAAACATACCAGATATACACATAAACAATAAAGGATAAGAGCTTTAATGCATTAAACTATGACAGAATAAAAACATACCAGATATACACATAAACAATAAAGGATAAAAGCTTTAATAGATGAAACTATGACAGAATAAAAAACATACCAGATATACACATAAACAATAAATGATAAGAGCTTTAATGCATGAAACTACGATAGAATAAAAAACATAGAAGATATACACATAAACAATAAAGAATAAGTGCTTTAATGCATTAAACTATGACAGAACAAAAAACATACCAGATATACACATAGCCAGTAAAGGATAAGAGCTTTAATGCATTAAACTACAACAAAATAAAAGCATACCAGATATACACATAAACAATAAAGGATAACAGCTTTAATGCATTATACTACGACAGAATAAAAACATACCAGATATACACATACACAATAAAGGATAAGAGGTTTAATGCACTAAACTACGACAGAATAAAAAACATACCAGATATACACATAAACAATAAAGGATAAGAGCTTTAATGCGTTAACCTACGACAGAATAAAAAACATACCAGATAGACACATAAACAATAAACGATAAGAGCTTTAATGCATTAAACTATGTCAGAATAAAAACATACCAGATAGACACATAAACAATAAACGATAAGAGCTTTAATGCATTAAACTACGTCAGAATAAAAACATACTAGATATACACATAAACAATAAAGGATAAGAGCTTTAATGCATTAAACTATGACAGAATAAAAACATACCAGATATACACATAAACAATAAAGGATAAGAGCTTTATTGCGTTAAACTACGATAGAATAACAAACATACCAGATATACACATAAACAATAAAGGATAAAAGCTTTAATGCATTAAACTATGACAGAATAAAACATAACAGATATACACATAAACAATAAAGGATAAAAGCTTTAATGCATAAAACTATGACAGAATAAAAAACATACCAGGTATACACATAAACAATAAAGGATAAAAGCTTTACTGCATTAAACTACATCTAAAAAAACATACCAGATATTCAAATAAACAATAAAGGATAAGTGCTTTAATGCATGAAACTACGACAGAATAAAAAACATACCAGATATACACATAAAGAAGAAAGGATAAGAGCTTTAATGCATTAAACTATGACAGAATAATAAACATACCAGATATACACATAAACAATAAAGGATAAGAGCTTTAATGCATGAAACTATGGCAGAATAAAAAACATATCAGATATACACTTAAGGGATAAGAGCTTTAATGCATTAAACTACGACAGAATAATAAACATACCAGATATACACTTAAACAATAAATGATAAATGCTTTAATGCGTGAAACTATGACAGAATAAAAAACATACCAGACATACACATAAACAATAAAGGATAAGAGCTTTAATGCATTAAACTACAACAGAATAAAAACATAACAGATATACACATAATCAATAAAGGATAATAGCTTTAATGCATTAAACTACTACAGAATAAGAAACATACCAGATATACATATAAACAAGAAAGGATAAAAGCTTTAATGCATGAAAGTATGACAGAATAAAAAGCATACCAGATATACACATAAACAATAAAGGATAAGAGCTTTAATGTGTTAAACTACGACAGAATAACAAACATACCAGATATACACATAAACAATAAAGGATAAAAGCTTTAAGGCATTAAACTGTGATGAATACAAACATACCAGATATATAAATAAACAATAAAGGATAAGGGCTTTAATGCATGAAACTACGACAGAATAAAAAACATACCAGATATACACATAAACAAGAAAGGATAAGAGCTTTAATGCATTAAACTACGACAGAATAATAAACATACCAGATATACACATAAACAATAAAGGATAAAACCTTTAATGCATGAAACTATGCAGAATAAAGAACATACCAGATATACACATAAACAATAAAGGATAAGAGCTTTAATGCATGAAACTACGGCAGAATAAAAAACATACAAGATATACACATAAGGGATAAGAGCTTTAATGCATTAAACTATGACAGAATAATAAACATACCAGATATACATATAAACAATAAAGGATAAACACTTTAATGCATGAAACTATGACAGAATAAAAAATACCAGATATACCCATAAACAATAAAGGATAAGAGCTTTAATGCATGAAACTATGACAGAATAAAAAACATACCAGATATACACATAAACAAAAAAGGATAAGAGCTTTAATGCACTAAACTATGACCGAATAAAAAACATACCAGATATACACATAAACAATAAAGGATAAGAGCTTTAGAGCATTAAACTATGACAGAATAACAAACATACCAGATATACACATAAACAATAAAGGATAAAAGCTTTAATGCATGAAACTATGGCAGAATAAAAAACATACCAGATATACACATAAACAATAAAAGATAAGAGCTTTAATGCATGAAAGTACGACAGAATAAAAAACATACCAGATATACACATAAACAATAAAGGTAAAAAGCTTTAATGCACTAAACTACGACGAATAATAAACATACCAAATATACATGTAAACAATAAAGGATAAGAGCTTTAATGCATGAAACTACGACCGAATAAAAAACATACCAGATATAAACATAAACAATAAAGGATAAGAGCTTTAATGCATTAAACTACGACAGAATAATAAACATACCAGATATACACATAAACAATAAAGGATAAAAGCTTTAATGCATGAAACTATGCAGAATAAAAAAACATACCAGATATACACATAAACAATAAAGGATAAGAGCATTAATGCATGAAACTACGACAGAATAAAAAACATACCAGATATACACATAAACAATAAAGGATAAGAGCTTTAATGCATTAAACTACAACAGAATAATAAACATACCAGATATACACATAAACAATAAAGGATAAAAGCTTTAATGCATGAAACTATGACAGAATAAAAAACATACCAGATATACACATAAACAATAAAGGATAAGAGCTTTAATGCATGAAACTACGACAGAATGAAAATATACCAGATATACACATAAACAATAAAGGATAAGAGCTTTAATGCATTAAACTACGACAGAATAATAAACATACCAGATATGCACATAAACAATAAAAGATAAAAGCTTTAAAGCATTAAACTATGACAGAATAAAAACATACCAGATATACACATTAAAAACAAAGGATAAGAGCTTTAATGCATTAAACTACGACAGAATAAAAAACATACCAGATATACACATAAGCAATAAAGGGTAAGAGCTTTAATGCATGAAACTTTGACAGAATAACAAACATACCAGATATACACATAAACAATAAAGGATAAGAGCTTTAATGCATGAAACTATGACAGATTAAAACACATACCAGATATACACTTAAAACAGTAAAGGATAAGAGCTTTAATGCATTAAACTATGCCAGAATAAGAAATATACCAGATATACACATAAACAATAAAGGATAAAAGCTTTAATGCATTAAACTACGACGAATAAAAACATACCAGATATACAAATAAACAATAAAGGATAAGTGCTTTAATGCATGAAACTATGACAGAATAAAAAACATACCAGATATACACATAAACAATAAAGGATAAAAGCTTTAATGCATGAAACTATGACAGAATAAAAAACATACTAGATATACACATAAACAATAAAGGATAAGAGCTTTAATGCATGAAACTATGACAGAATAAAAAACATACCAGATATACACATAAACAATAAAGGATAAGAGCTTTAATGCATTAATCTACAACAGAATAATAAACATACAAAATATACACATAAACAATAAAGGATAAGAGCTTTAATACATTAAACTATGACAGAATAATAAACATACCAGATATACACATAAACAATAAAGAATAAAAGCTTTAAAGCATTAAACTACAAAAGAATGAAAACATACCAGATATACACATAAACAATAAAGGATAAGAGCTTTATTGAATTAAACCATGACAGAATAAAAACATACCAGATACACACATAAACAATAAAGGATAAGAGCTTTTATGTATGAAACTATGACAGAATAAAAACATACCAGATATACACATAAACAATAAAGGATAAAAGCTTGAAAGCATTAAACTATGACAGAATAAAAACATACCAGATATACACATAAACAATAAAGGATAAGAGCTTTAATGCATTAAACTACAACAGAATAAAAAAGATACCAGTATTACACATAAAGAAGAAAGGATAAGAGCTTTAATGCATTAAACTACGACAGAATAATAAACATACCAGATATACACATAAACAACAAAGATTAAAAGATTTAATGCATGAAACTATGCAGAATAAAAACACATACCAGATATACACATAAACAATAAAGGATAAGAGCTATAATGCATGAATCTACGGCAGAATAAAAAACATACCAGATATACACTTAAGGGATAAGAACTTTAATGCATTAAACTATGACAGAATAATAAACATACCAAATATACACATAAACAATAAATGATAAAAGCTTTAATGCATGAAACTATGACAGAATAAAAAACATACCAAATATACACATAAACAATAAAGGATAAGAGCTTTAATGCATTAAACTACGACAGAATAAAAACATAACAGATATACACATAAACAGTAAAGGATAAGAGCTTTAATGCATTAAACTATGGCAGAATAAGAAACATACCAGATATACACATAAACCATAAAGGATAAAAGCTTTAATGCATGAAAATATGACAGAATAAAAAACATACCAGATATACACATAAATAATAAAGGATAAGAGCTTTAATGCGTTAAACTATGACAAAATAACAAACATACCAGATATACACATAAACAATAAAGGATAAAAGCTTTAATGCATTGAACTACGACGAATAAAACCATACCAGATATACAAATAAACAATAAAGGATAAGTGCTTTAATGCATGAAACTACAACAGAAAAAAAACATACCAGATATACACATAAACAAGAAAGGATAAGAGCTTTAATGCATTAAACTACGACAGAATAATAAACATACCAGATATACTTATAAACAATAAAGGATAAAAGCTTTAGTGCATGAAACTATGACAGAATAAAAAACATACCAGATATACACATAAACAATAAAGGATAAGAGCTTTAATGCATGAAACTACGACAGAATAAAAAACATACCAGATATACACATAAACAAGAAAGGATAAGAGCTTTAATGCATTAAACTACGACAGAATAATAAACATACCAGATATACACATAAACAATAAAGGATAAGAGCTTTAATGCATGAAGCTATGACAGAATAAAAACATACCAGATATACACATAAAAAATAAAGGATAAGAGCTTTAATGCATTAAACTACGACAGAATAAAATCATACCAGATATACACATAAAGAATAAAGTATAAGAGCTTTAATGCATTAAACTATGACAGAATAAAAAAAATTCCAGATATACACATAAACAATAAAGGATAAAAGAGAACAAAAACCAAGGATGCACCAACAGCTATGTAGAAATCCAAAAATTATCAGCAGACAAATCCAAAATGACGACAGCCAACGATGTATTCCACTTTTTATTGACAGGAATAGAATAAAATAGTAAGCGCTTTCACATCCTATGATGCTTCTTCAGACTTCAATAACATTCAGTTAAAAGCCACTCTTTAAATACAGCTTCTTTGCACAGCTTAATCACATAACAAGCAATTACCTATTCATGTTTAAAGTGCCTGTGCCTAAAGAATTCAGTAGTACTTTAAAAGTTGATCACTTAACCCAGCATTATGTGCATAACAAAGTGCAGTTGAAATAACTTTATAAAAGTGTTGTTTCAGCATTATTCATAAAACACATATAAGCCACTCTTTAGATACAGCTTCTTTGCACAACATAATCACATATCAAGCAGTTAACTAATCATGTTTAAAGTGCCTGTGCCTAAGGAATTCAATGGTGCTTTGAAAGTTAGTCGCTCAGTACAATATTATATGCATAACATAATGCAGTTAAAATAACTTAATAAAAATGTTGTTTCAACATTGCTCATAAAGCACATATATAACAACAAATGTATTTCATCCTTTGAAGTCTTCTTCTGAAAACTCCGTTGAACTTATCTGTCATTGACCAAGTTTTATAAAATTTTGTCTATATAAATTAGCTTATTAAAAATATATAAAAATAAAATGTCTAATAGAAAAAACTATGATATCTAGTAAAAAATATATGCCATTTATAAAATGTCTCTGTAAAAAAAACACATAAAAAATCAATGTTTTTTAGCAAGCTTATTGTGTCTATATACAAAACTTCAGTGTTTAAGTGGTCTGGCTGCTAAGAATGGTTTTAGTGAGATCTTCTCATTTAGACCATGTTTATGGGCTTGCAGCCTAAGGATCCACTTGTTTTCTACTTCCTCTGTTCTATTTTTGGGGTTCCCCAACCTACTTGTCCTATTCACTTTTTCTAACACCATAAATCTAAAACAATGCGTTAGACCATTTTCTATTACATGTCGTGCCAGTGCATTGGTGGTATTTTCCTTGTTTATAGCATAGATGTGCTCTCTTATGCATTCACGTAACGTTCTATTGGTTTTTCCAACATAGAACGCTTTTGCATAACTGACATTGTGCCAAATAGACCACATCTGTAGTTTTGCAATTGGCAAAGCCTTTAAATCTATATGTATGCCCTGTATAAGGGTGTATGAAAGTTGCTTCTTCCGCTATGTATTTACATTGATTGCATGCATTGCAGGGAAAAGTGCCTTCCTTCGATGTCAAAGTAGAGCCCCTATGCATTTGTTCATAACATAGAAGCCTATTCAAAGATTTCATGTTTCTATAACCTATGCTCGGCTTCTCGCTCACTAAGTTCCTAATTTTGTCATGGCTTTCAATAATCTCCAAATGTCCTCCAAAATTTGTTTTATATGTGTGTTTCTATTGGTGAAAGGAATTACTAACCTATTTTTGGTTTCAGTATTGCTAGTGGTATTCTCATACCTAAAATCTTTGTCCCTATTGAAAAACGGGGTACCTTTACCGCTCTATGTATATTGCCCGTCTTAATGGCTTTCTGCACCTCAGTTTTTGTATCCTCTAGAGACAAAGTTATCTAGCAGTCTACTTTGCTGCTGATAGTAAGTTGTGTCTTGCGTGGTTAGTCTTGATGCTCTAAGGACTTGGTTCTCTACTATGTTGGAATGTATATGTCTGGGATGCATGCTGTTTCGATGTAGAAGGCTATTCCTCCAACAGGACTTCCTATGTAAATCTGTATCAATCCCATTGTTGCCCTTAGTTAACATTACATCCAGAAATTCTATCATCTGATGTGAATATGAACATTCAAAAATCAAAAAATTGGTCGTGCCATTGATATATTCAACAAATTCCATCAACTGTTGTTCAGTTCCCCCCCATACAATAAAAACATCATCCACAAATCTATTGTAGTGTTTGAGACAATGGACATATATCAAATTCTTTAGTACATATGTTGTTTCCCAAAATGCCAATACCAGATTGGCATAAGAATTGGCACAGGAGTGCCCATGGCTACTCCTTTTTCTGTGATAGTAGCCATCATTGTATAACAGAACATTGTTTTCAAGCACTATGTCCAATAATGTCATCCAACAGATGACATTGTTGTTTGTAATGTGGTTCTCAAGCAAAAACAGCCTAACATATTATATTCCTGTAGTATTAGGAATGGATGTAAATAACGATTTTACATCAAGTGTAACGAATAAATCATCCTTTCCAATTGGTGTAGCTCTATTGAGACTTGCTAGATTCTCAAGGAAATGTTGAGTGTCCTTGAGTATGTGGCTGGTGTTGTTAACTATTGGCTTAAATTTTTTATCTAAATATATATATAGAGGTTCTGTCAGCCAGCCTTTGCTTGAGACTATCGGTCTCAATGGGGGGGTCTGACGGTTGTTTGTGGATCTTTGGTAATCCTCTAAAGGTGGGAACTAGGGGATTTTCTACTATAAAGTATTTGTACATCTCAATATCAATGACATTACTTAGTAGAAGATCATACAGGTGACCATGTACACCCTTAATTATTTTGTTTAATGAACTTCCACATAAACAATAAAGGATAAGAGCTTTAATGCATGAAACTACGACAGAATAAAAAACATACCAGATATACACATAAACAAGAAAGGATAAGAGCTTTAATGCATTAAACTACGACAGAATAATAAACATACCAGATATACACATAAACAATAAAGGATAAGAGCTTTAATGCATGAAGCTATGACAGAATAAAAACATACCAGATATACACATAAAAAATAAAGGATAAGAGCTTTAATGCATTAAACTACGACAGAATAAAATCATACCAGATATACACATAAAGAATAAAGTATAAGAGCTTTAATGCATTAAACTATGACAGAATAAAAAAAATTCCAGATATACACATAAACAATAAAGGATAAAAGAGAACAAAAACCAAGGATGCACCAACAGCTATGTAGAAATCCAAAAATTATCAGCAGACAAATCCAAAATGACGACAGCCAACGATGTATTCCACTTTTTATTGACAGGAATAGAATAAAATAGTAAGCGCTTTCACATCCTATGATGCTTCTTCAGACTTCAATAACATTCAGTTAAAAGCCACTCTTTAAATACAGCTTCTTTGCACAGCTTAATCACATAACAAGCAATTACCTATTCATGTTTAAAGTGCCTGTGCCTAAAGAATTCAGTAGTACTTTAAAAGTTGATCACTTAACCCAGCATTATGTGCATAACAAAGTGCAGTTGAAATAACTTTATAAAAGTGTTGTTTCAGCATTATTCATAAAACACATATAAGCCACTCTTTAGATACAGCTTTGCACAACATAATCACATATCAAGCAGTTAACTAATCATGTTTAAAGTGCCTGTGCCTAAGGAATTCAATGGTGCTTTGAAAGTTAGTCGCTCAGTACAATATTATATGCATAACATAATGCAGTTAAAATAACTTAATAAAAATGTTGTTTCAACATTGCTCATAAAGCACATATATAACAACAAATGTATTTCATCCTTTGAAGTCTTCTTCTGAAAACTCCGTTGAACTTATCTGTCATTGACCAAGTTTTATAAAATTTTGTCTATATAAATTAGCTTATTAAAAATATATAAAAATAAAATGTCTAATAGAAAAAACTATGATATCTAGTAAAAAATATATGCCATTTATAAAATGTCTCTGTAAAAAAAACACATAAAAAATCAATGTTTTTTAGCAAGCTTATTGTGTCTATATACAAAACTTCAGTGTTTAAGTGGTCTGGCTGCTAAGAATGGTTTTAGTGAGATCTTCTCATTTAGACCATGTTTATGGGCTTGCAGCCTAAGGATCCACTTGTTTTCTACTTCCTCTGTTCTATTTTGGGGTTCCCCAACCTACTTGTCCTATTCACTTTTTCTAACACCATAAATCTAAAACAATGCTAGACCATTTTCTATTACATGTCGTGCCAGTGCATTGGTGGTATTTTCCTTGTTTATAGCATAGATGTGCTCTCTTATGCATTCACGTAACGTTCTATTGGTTTTTCCAACATAGAACGTTTTGCATAACTGACATTGTGCCAAATAGACCACATCTGTAGTTTTGCAATTGGCAAAGCCTTTAAATCTATATGTATGCCCTGTATAAGGGTGTATGAAAGTTGCTTCTTCCGCTATGTATTTACATTGATTGCATGCATTGCAGGAAAAGTGCCTTCCTTCGATGTCAAAGTAGAGCCCTATGCATTTGTTCATAACATAGAAGCCTATTCAAAGATTTCATGTTTCTATAACCTATGCTCGGCTTCTCGCTCACTAAGTTCCTAATTTTGTCATCGGCTTTCAATAATCTCCAAATGTCCTCCAAAATTTGTTTTATATGTGTGTTTCTATTGGTGAAAGGAATTACTAACCTATTTTTGGTTTCAGTATTGCTAGTGGTATTCTCATACCTAAAATCTTTGTCCCTATTGAAAAACGGGGTACCTTTACCGGCTCTATGTATATTGCCCGTCTTAATGGCTTTCTGCACCTCAGTTTTTTTGTATCCTCTAGAGACAAAGTTATCTAGCAGTCTACTTTGCTGCTGATAGTAAGTTGTGTCTTGCGTGGTTAGTCTTGATGCTCTAAGGACTTGGTTCTCTACTATGTTGGAATGTATATGTCTGGGATGCATGCTGTTCGATGTAAGGCTATTCCTCCAACAGGACTTCCTATGTAAATCTGTATCAATCCCATTGTTGCCCTTAGTTAACATTACATCCAGAAATTCTATCATCTGATGTGAATATGAACATTCAAAAATCAAAAAATTGGTCGTGCCATTGATATATTCAACAAATTCCATCAACTGTTGTTCAGTTCCCCCCCATACAATAAAAACATCATCCACAAATCTATTGTAGTGTTTGAGACAATGGACATATATCAAATTCTTTAGTACATATGTTGTTTCCCAAAATGCCAATACCAGATTGGCATAAGAATTGGCACAGGGAGTGCCCATGGCTACTCCTTTTTTCTGTAGATAGTAGCCATCATTGTATAACAGAACATTGTTTTCAAGCACTATGTCCAATAATGTCATCCAACAGATGACATTGTTGTTTGTAATGTGGTTCTCAAGCAAAAACAGCCTAACATATTATATTCCTGTAGTATTAGGAATGGATGTAAATAACGATTTTACATCAAGTGTAACGAATAAATCATCCTTTCCAATTGGTGTAGCTCTATTGAGACTTGCTAGATTCTCAAGGAAATGTTGAGTGTCCTTGAGTATGTGGCTGGTGTTGTTAACTATTGGCTTAAATTTTTTATCTAAATATATATATAGAGGTTCTGTCAGCCAGCCTTTGCTTGAGACTATCGGTCTCAATGGGGGGGTCTGACGGTTGTTTGTGGATCTTTGGTAATCCTCTAAAGGTGGGAACTAGGGGATTTTCTACTATAAAGTATTTGTACATCTCAATATCAATGACATTACTTAGTAGAAGATCATACAGGTGACCATGTACACTCTTAATTATTTTGTTTAATGAACTTCCATCTAGTGGATGATAAGTGTCTCTGTCTGATAGCAGAGACTCTATTTTACTTACATACATACCTCTATCCATCACAACAATAGCTCCCCCCTTGTCCGCTTTTCTTATTATTATGTCTTCATTCTTCTGCAGACAAAACACTGCTTCTCTTTCATCCCTAGTCATATTAAAAAAATCAGGTTTCACATCATTCCTGCTGTATAGTTCATATAAATCACTTTCACAAGCCCGTTCAAATGCCTCAAGCATCGGATGTTGTGGAGGCACAAATGTTGATGGTTTCCTGAAAATGTTAATATTGCCATTGTCGGCATTACTTGTGGCCTCTCCAAATAACATTTTAAGGCCCATATTTCTTGTAAATAGCTTTATGTCTACAATTATGTCAGCAACATCTACAAAGCCAGATGGTATGAAACCCAGGCCCTTGTTTAATACTGAAAGTTCAATTTTGCTTAAAACATACCTAGAAATGTTGAAGATTAGGTCATGCTGATGGGTTTCAATGCCTTCCTCTGTTGCTCGTAGATCTCTTCGGTGCTTTTCCTTTTCTTCCACTGATTGTAAGGAGACCAAGTCCATTTGTCTATGGGCTTGATGGGAAGTGGAAAAGATGGAAACCCTTCAGATGAAACCCCTTCGGATTCTAGAAACACCTCGTCTTCTCTAACATCTGATTGTAGTTCCACCATCGGTTGTTTGGCACGAACATCTCTATTTGCAGTGTTCATTGTTGGGGGGGGGGTGGTGTGTGTAGATGAATGTTTCTCACCCTCTGAGTGTGTTAGGGCCTCGATGGTAACCTGTCGCTTGTTCCCAATGAATTTGTTTGTTTTGGAGCCCATGCTCGAATTCAGCGTGGTGGAAGATTGCATATTGTATTTCTCAATGGACCCTGTTGTGTGCATAGTAATTGATTTCTGAGCATTCATTGAACCTTTGTCGGATGACAAAAGCGGAGGGGGTTTATTTGTGTTGGCATCCTGTGGTGCCCGATTGGGAATCCTCTCTCTCGGCCAAGAAAAGACTTGGCCTTTCTGGAAATCCATAAAGTCCCTCTCCAGTTTTTTTCTTTTTGTCTTGCATTGATCTGCTCTCCAAAGAAGAGAGCATGGTTTTTAAATCATTCCGTAAAATCTCCATTTCTTGAACATTAAGTATAGTGCTCAGTTATGTCTCTATGACATTGATTTCAGCCATCAGTGCTTTTTCCACAATATTGTACTGCTCAATTAATATCGAAATGTTTGAAAAACTAGTGTCAAGATTTAATTTTTGCCATTTGGCAAAATCGGGCACCACAGGATGCCAACACAAATAAACCCCCTCCGCTTTTGTCATCCAACAAAGGTTCAATGAATGCTCAGAAATCAATTACTATGCACACAACAGGGTCCGTTGAGAAATCCAATATGCAATCTTCCACCAGGCTGAATTCGAACATGGGCTCCAAAACAAACAAATTCATTGGGAACAAGCGACAGGTTACCATCGAGGCCCTAATACACTCAGAGGGTGAGAAACATTCATCTACACACCCCCCCCCTCAACAATGAACACTGCAAACAGAGATGTTCGTGCCAAACAACCGATGGTGGAACTACAATCAGATGTTAGAGAAGACGAGGTGTTTCTAGAATCCGAAGGGGTTTCATCTGAAGGGTTTACATCTTTTCCGCTTCCCATCAAGCCCATAGACAAAAGGACTTGGTCTCCTTTCAATCAGAGGAAGAAAAGGAAAAGCACTGAAGAGATCTACGAGCAACAGAGGAAGGCATTGAAACCCATCAGCATGACCTAGTCTTCAACATTTCTAGGTATGTTTTAAGCAAAATTGAACTTTCAGTATTAAACAAGGGCCTGGGTTTCATACCATCTGGCTTTGTAGATGTTGCTGACATAATTGTAGACATAAAGCTATTTACAAGAAATATAGGCCTTAAAATGTTATTTGGAGAGGCCACAAGTAATGCCGACAATGGCAATATTAACATTTTCAGGAAACCATCAACATTTGTGCCTCCACAACATCCGATGCTTGAGGCATTTGAACGGGCTTGTGAAAATGATTTATATGAACTATACAGCAGGAATGATGTGAAACCTGATTTTTTTTAATATGACTAAGGATGAAAGAGAAGCAGTGTTTTGTCTGCAGAAGAATGAAGACATAATAATAAGAAAAGCGGACAAGGGGGGAGCTATTGTTGTGATGGATAGAGGGATGTATGTAAGTAAAATTGAGTCTCTGCTATCAGACGGAGACACTTATCATCCACTAGATGGAAGTTCATTAAACAAAATAATTAAGGGTGTACATGGTCACCTGTATGATCTTCTACTAAGTAATGTCATTGATATTGAGATGTACAAATACTTTATAGTAGAAAATCCCCTAGTTCCCACCTTTAGAGGATTACCAAAGATCCACAAACAACCGTCAAACCCCCCATTGAGACCGATAGTCTCAAGCAAAGGCTGGCTGACAGAACCTCTATCTATATATTTAGATAAAAAATTTAAGCCAATAGTTAACAACACCAGCCACATACTCAAGGACACTCAACATTTCCTTGAGAACCTAGCAAGTCTCAATAGAGCTACACCAATTGGAAAGGATGATTTATTCGTTACACTTGATGTAAAATCGTTGTTTACATCCATTCCTAATACTACAGGAATAGAATATGTTAGGCTGTTTTGCTTGAGAACCACATTACAAACAACAATGTCATCTGTTGGATGACATTATTGGACATAGTGCTTGAAAACAATGTTCTGTTATACAATGATGGCTACTATCTACAGAAAAAGGGAGTAGCCATGGGCACTCCCTGTGCCAATTCTTATGCCAATCTGGTATTGGCATTTTGGGAAACAACATATGTACTAAAGAATTTGATATATGTCCATTGTCTCAAACACTACAATAGATATGTGGATGATGTTTCTATTGTATGGGGGGGAACTGAACAACAGTTGATGGAATTTGTTGAATATATCAATGGCACCAATTTTTTGATTTTTGAATGTTCATATTCACATCAGATGATAGAATTTCTGGATGTAATGTTAACTAAGGGCAACAATGGGATTGATACAGATTTACATAGGAAGTCCTGTTGGAGGAATAGCCTTCTACATCGAAACAGCATGCATCCCAGACATATACATTCCAACATAGTAGAGAACCAAGTCCTTAGAGCATCGAGACTAACCACGCAAGACACAACTTACTATCAGCAGCAAAGTAGACTGCTAGATAACTTTGTCTCTAGAGGATACAAAAAAACTGAGGTGCAGAAAGCCATTAAGACGGGCAATATACATAGAGCCGGTAAAGGTACCCCGTTTTTCAATAGGGACAAAGATTTTAGGTATGAGAATACCACTAGCAATACTGAAACCAAAAATAGGTTAGTAATTCCTTTCACCAATAGAAACACACATATAAAACAAATTTTGGAGGACAATTGGAGATTATTGAAAGCCGATGACAAAATTAGGAACTTAGTGAGCGAGAAGCCGAGCATAGGTTATAGAAACATAAAATCTTTGAATAGGCTTCTATGTTATGAACAAATGCATAGGGGCTCTACTTTGACATCGAAGGAAGGCACTTTTCCCTGCAATGCATGCAATCAATGTAAATACATAGCGGAAGAAGCAACTTTCATACACCCTTATACAGGGCATACATATAGATTTAAAGGCTTTGCCAATTGCAAAACTTCAGATGTGGTCTATTTGGCACAATGTCAGTTATGCAAAACGTTCTATGTTGGAAAAACCAATAGAACGTTACGTGAACGCATAAGAGAGCACATCTATGCTATAAACAAGGAAAATACCACCAATGCACTGGCACGACATGTAATAGAAAATGGTCTAATGCATTGTTTTAGATTTAGGGTGTTAGAAAAAGTGAATAGGACAAGTAGGTTGGGGAACCCCAAAAATAGAACAGAGGAAGTAGAAAACAAGTGGATCCTTAGGCTGCAAGCCCATAAACATGGTCTAAATGAGAAGATCTCACTAAAACCATTCTTAGCAGCCAGACCACTTAAACACTGAAGTTTTGTATATAGACACAATAAGCTTGCTAAAAAACATTGATTTTTTTATGTGTTTTTTTTACAGAGACATTTTATAAACGGCATATATTTTTTACTAGATATCATAGTTTTTTCTATTAGACATTTTATTTTTATATATTTTTAATAAGCTAATTTATATAGACAAAATTTTATAAAACTTGGTCAATGACAGATAAGTTCAACGGAGTTTTCAGAAGAAGACTTCAAAGGATGAAATACATTTGTTGTTATATATGTGCTTTATGAACAATGTTGAAACAACATTTTTATTAAGTTATTTTAACTGCATTATGTTATGCATATAATATTGTACTGAGCGACTAACTTTCAAAGCACCATTGAATTCCTTAGGCACAGGCACTTTAAATATGATTAGTTAACTGCTTGATATGTGATTATGTTGTGCAAAGAAGCTGTATCTAAAGAGTGGCTTATATGTGTTTTATGAATAATGCTGAAACAACACCTTTATAAAGTTATTTCAACTGCACTTTGTTATGCACATAATGCTGGGTTAAGTGATCAACTTTTAAAGTACTACTGAATTCTTTAGGCACAGGCACTTTAAACATGAACAGGTAATTGCTTGTTATGTGATTAAGCTGTGCAAAGAAGCTGTATTTAAAGAGTGGCTTTTCACTGAATGTTATTGAAGTCTGAAGAAGCATCATAGGATGTGAAAGCGCTTACTATTTTATTCTGTTCCTGTCAATAAAAAGTGGAATACATCGTTGGCTGTCGTCGTTTTGGATTTGTCTGCTGATAATTTTTGGATTTCTACATAGCTGTTGGTGCATCCTTGTTTTTTGTTCTCTTGTATACAGCTCTTTTTATCCAAGGTTGCTTCGCTCAGTGGTGAGTTTCTTTTACTGCTAATAAAGGATAAAAGCTTTAATGCATTAAACTACGACAGAAAAAAACATACCAGATATACACATAAACAATAAAGGATAAGAGCTTTAATGCATTAAACTATGACAGAATAAAAACATACCAGATATACACATAAACAATAAAGGATAAAAGCTTTAATAGATGAAACTATGACAGAATAAAAAACATAACAGATATACACATAAACAATAAATGAAAAGAGCTTTAATGCATGAAACTACGATAGAATAAAAAACATAGAAGATATACACATAAACAATAAAGGATAAGTGCTTTAATGCATTAAACTATGACAGAACAAAAAACATACCAGATATACACATATCCAGTAAAGGATAAGATCTTTAATGCATTAAACTACAACAAAATAAAAGCATACCAGATATACACATAAACAATAAAGGATAACAGCTTTAATGCATTATACTATGACAGAATAAAAACATACCAGATATACACATAAACAATAAAGGATAAGAGCTTTAATGCATTAAACTACGACAGAATAAAAAACATACCAGATATACACATAAACAATAAAGGATAAGAGCTTTAATGCGTTAAACTACGACAGACTAAAAAACATACCAGATAGACACATAAACAATAAACGATAAGAGCTTTAATGCATTAAACTACGTCAGAATAAAAACATACCAGATAGACACATAAACAATAAACGATAAGAGCTTTAATGCATTAAACTACGTCATAATAAAAACATACTAGATATACACATAAACAATAAAGGATAAGAGCTTTAATGCATTAAACTATGACAGAATAAAAACATACCAGATATACACATAAACAATAAAGGATAAGAGCTTTATTGCGTTAAACTGTGATAAAATAACAAACATACCAGATATACACATAAACAATAAAGGATAAAAGCTTTAATGCATTAAACTACGACAGAATAAAACATAACAGATATACACATAAACAATAAAGGATAAAAGCTTTAATGCATAAAACTATGACAGAATAAAAAACATACCAGGTATACACATAAACAATAAAGGATAAAAGCTTTACTGCATTAAACAACATCTAATAAAAACATACCAGATATTCAAATAAACAATAAAGGATAAGTGCTTTAATGCATGAAACTACGACAGAATAAAAAACATACCAGATATACACATAAAGAAGAAAGGATAAGAGCTTTAATGCATTAAACTATGACAGAATAATAAACATACCAGATATACACATAAACAATAAAGATTAAAAGCTTTAATGCATGAAACTATGCAGAATAAAAAATGTACCAGATATACACATAAACAATAAAGGATAAGAGCTTTAATGCATGAAACTATGGCAGAATAAAAAACATACCAGATATACACTTAAGGGATAAGAGCTTTAATGCATTAAACTACGACAGAATAATAAACATACCAGATATACACTTAAACAGTAAAGGATAAAAGCTTTAATGCTTGAAACTATGACAGAATAAAAAACATACCAGACATACACATAAACAATAAAGGATAAGAGCTTTAATGCATTAAACTACGACAGAATAAAAACATAACAGATATACACATAATCAATAAAGGATAATAGCTTTAATGCATTAAACTACTACAGAATAAGAAACATACCAGATATACACATAAACAATAAAGGATAAAAGCTTTAATGCATTAAACTATGACGAATACAAACATACCAGATATATAAATTAACAATAAAGGATAAGGGCTTTAATGCATGAAACTACGACAGAATAAAAAACATACCAGATATACACATAAACAAGAAAGGATAAGAGCTTTAATGCATTAAACTACGACAGAATAATAAACATACCAGATATACACATAAACAATAAAGGATAAAAGCTTTAATGCATGAAACTATGCAGAATAAAGAACATACCAGATATACACATAAACAATAAAGGATACGAGCTTTAATGCATGAAACTACGGCAGAATAAAAAACATACAAGATATACACATAAGGGATAAGAGCTTTAATGCATTAAACTACGACAGAATAATAAACATACCAGATATACATATAAACAATAAAGGATAAACACTTTAATGCATGAAACTATGACAGAATAAAAAATACCAGATATACCCATAAACAATACAGGATAAGAGCTTTAATGCATGAAACTATGACAGAATAAAAAACATACCAGATATACACATAAACAAAAAAGGATAAGAGCTTTAATGCACTAAACTATGACAGAATAAAAAACATACCAGATATACACATAAACAATAAAGTATAGAGCTTTAATGCATTAAACTATGACAGAATAAAAAACATTCCAGATATACACATAAACAATAAAGGATAAGAGCTTTGATGCAGTAAACTACGACAGAATAAAAACATACCAGATATACACATAAACAATAAAGGATAAGAGCTTTAATGCATTAAACTACGACAGAATAAAAACATACCAGATATACACATAAACAATAAAGGATAAGAGCTTTAATGCATTAAACTATGACAGAATAAAAAAACATACCAGATATACACATAAACAATAAAGGATAAGAGCTTTAATGCATTAAACTATGACAGAATTATAAACATACCAGATATACACATAAACAATAAAGTATAAGAGCTTCAATGCATTAAACTACGACAGAATAAAAAAACATACCAGATATACACATAAACAATAAAGGATATGAACTTTAATGCATTAAAGTACGACAGAATAATAAACATACCAGATATACACATAAACAATAAAGGATAAAAGCTTTAATGCATGAAACTATGACAGAATAAAAAACATACCAGATATACACATAAACAATAAATGATAAGAGCTTTAATCCATGAAACTACGACAGAATAAAAACATACCAGATATACACATAAACAATGAAGGATAAAAGCTTTAATGCATTAAACTATGACAAAATAAAAACATACCAGATATACACATAAACAATAAAGGATAAGAGTTTTAATGCGTTAAACTATGACAGAATAAAAACATACCAGATAGACACATAAACAATAAACGATAAGAGCTTTAATGCATTAAACTACGTCAGAATAAAAACATACTAGATATACACATAAACAATAAAGGATAAGAGCTTTAATGCATTAAACGATGACAGAATAAAAACATAGCAGATATACACATAAACAATAAAGGATAAGAGCTTTATTGTGTTAAACTATGATAGAATAACAAACATACCAGATATACACATAAACAATAAAGGATAAAAGCTTTAATGCATTAAACTACGACAGAATAAATACATAACAGATATACACATAAACAATAAAGGATAAGAGCTTTAATGCATTAAACTACGACAGAATAAGAAACATACCAGATATACAAATAAACAATAAAGGATAAAAGCTTTAATGCATAAAACTATGACAGAATAAAAAACATACCAGGTATACACATAAACAATAAAGGATAAGAGCTTTAATGCGTTAAACTATGACAGAATAACAAACATACCAGATATACATATAAACAATAAAGGATAAAAGCTTTACTGCATTAAACTACATCGAATAAAAACATACCAGATATTCAAATAAACAATAAAGGATAAGTGCTTTAATGCATGAAACTACAACAGAATAAAAAACATACCAGATATACACATAAAGAAGAAAGGATAAGAGCTTTAATGCATTAAAGTATGACAGAATAATAAACATACCAGATATACACATAAACAATAAAGATTTAAAGCTTTAATGCATGAAACTATGCAGAATAAAAAACGTACCAGATATACACTTAAGGGATAAGAGCTTTAATGCATTAAACTACGACAGAATAATAAACATACCAGATATACACTTAAACAATAAAGGATAAAAGCTTTACTGCGTGAAAGTATGACAGAATAAAAAACATACCAGATATACACATGAACAATAAAGGATAAGAGCTTTAATGCAAGAAACTACGACAGAATAAAAAACATACCAGATATACACATAAACAATAAAGGATAAGAGCTTTAATGCATTAAACTAAGACAGAATAAAAACATAACAGATATACACATAATCAATAAAGGATAATAGCTTTAATGCATTA
This sequence comes from Protopterus annectens, assembly GCF_019279795.1. Classification (NCBI taxonomy): domain Eukaryota; kingdom Metazoa; phylum Chordata; order Ceratodontiformes; family Protopteridae; genus Protopterus; species Protopterus annectens. The sequence goes on along the minus strand of NC_056749.1, from coordinate 60,140,504 downwards.
AACTACGACAGAATAAGAAAAATACCAGATATACACATAAACAAGAAAGGATAAAAGCTTTAATGCATGAAACTATGACAGAATAAAAAACATACCAGATATACACATAAACAATAAAGGATAAGAGCTTTAATGTGTTAAACTACAACAGAATAACAAACATACCAGATATACACATAAACAATAAAGGATAAAAGCTTTAATGCATTAAACTATGACGAATACAAACATACCAGATATACAAATAAACAATAAAGGATAAGGGCTTTAATGCATGAAACTACGACAGAATAAAAAACATACCAGATATACACATAAACAAGAAAGGATAAGAGCTTTAATGCATTAAACTACGACAGAATAATAAACATACCAGATATACACATAAACAATAAAGGATAAAAGCTTTAATGCAGGAACCTATGCAGAATAAAAAACATACCAGATATACACATAAACAATAAAGGATAAGAGCTTTAATGCATGAAACTACGGCAGAATAAAAAACATACAAGATATACACATAAGGGATAAGAGCTTTAATGCATTAAACTATGACAGAATAATAAACATACCAGATATACATATAAACAATAAAGGATAAACACTTTAATGCATGAAACTATGACAGAATAAAAAACATACCAGATATACACATAAACAATAAAGGATAAGAGCTTTAATGCATGAAACTATGACAGAATAAAAAACATACCAGATATAGACATAAACAATAAAGGATAAGAGCTTTAATGCACTAAACTATGACAGAATAAAAAACATACCAGATATACACATAAACAATAAAGGATAAGAGCTTTAATGCATTAAACTGCGACAAAATAAAAACATACCAGATATCCACATAAACAATAAAGGATAAGAGCTTTAAAGCATTAAACTATGACAGAATAAAAACATACCAGATATACACATAAACAATAAAGGATAAAAGCTTTATTACATTAAACTACGACAGAATAAAAACATACCAGATATACACATAAACAATAAAGGATAAGAGTTTTAATGCATTAAACTATGACAGAATAAAAACCATACCAGATATACACATAAACAATAAAGGATAAGAGCTTTAATGCATGAAACTACGACAGAATAAAAAACAAACCAGATATACACATAAACAATAAAGGATAAGAACTTTAATGCATGAAACTACGACAGCATAAAAAACATACAAGATATGCACACAAATAATAAAGGATAAGAGCTTTAATGCATTAAACTACGACAGAATAATAAACATACCAGATATACACATAAACGATAAAGGATAAAAGCTTTAATGCATGAAACTATGACAGAATAAAAAACATACCAGAAATACACATAAACAATAAAGGATACGAGCTTTAATGTGTTAAACTACGACAGAATAACAAACATACCAGATATACACATAAACAATAAAGGATAAGAGCTTTAATGCATGAAACTACGACAGAATAAAAAATATACCAGATATACACATAAACAATAAAGGATAAAAGCTTTAATGCATTAAACTATGACAGGATAATAAACATACCAAATATACACATAAACAATAAAGGATAAAAGCTTTAATGCATTAAACTACGACAGAATAAAAACATACCAGATATACACATAAACAATAAAGGATAAGAGCTTTAATGCATGAAAGTATGACAAAATAAAAGCATACCAGATATACACATAAACAATAAAGGATAAAAGCTTTAAAGCATTAAACTACAAAAGAATGAAAACATACCAGACATACACATAAACAATAAAGGATAAGAGCTTTATTGAATTAAACTACGACAGAATAAAAACATACCAGATACACACATAAACAATAAAGGATAAGAGCTTTAATGTATGAAACTATGAGAGAATAAAAACATACCAGATATACACATAAACAATAAAGGATAACAGCTTTAATGCATGAAACTATGACAAAATAAAAGCATACCAGATATACACATAAACAATAAAGGATAAAAGCTTTAAAGCATTAAACTACAAAAGAATGAAAACATACCAGACATACACATAAACAATAAAGGATAAGAGCTTTATTGAATTAAACTATGACAGAATAAAAACATACCAGATGCACACATAAACAATAAAGGATAAGAGCTTTAATGCATTAAACTACAACAGAATAAAAAACATACCAGATATACACATAAACAAGAAAGGATAAGAGCTTTATTGCATTAGATTACGACAGAATAATAAACATACCAGATATACACATAAACAACAAAGATTAAAAGCTTTAATGCATTAAACTATGCAGAATAAAAAAACATACCAGATATACACATAAACAATAAAGGATAAGAGCTTTAATGCATGAAACTACGGCAGAATAAAAAACATACCAGATATACACTTAAGGGATAAGAACTTTAATGCATTAAACAATGACAGAATAATAAACATACCAAATATACACATAAACAATAAAGGATAAAAGCTTTAATGCATGAAACTACGACAGAATAAAAAACATACCAGATATATACATAAACAATAAAGGATAAGAGCTTTAATGCATTAAACTACGACAGAATAAAAACATAACATACACATAAACATTAAAGGATAAGAGCTTTAATGCATTAAACTGTGGCAGAATAAAAAACATACCAGATATACACATAAACAATAAAGGATAAAAGCTTTAATGCATGAAACTATGAGAGAATAAAAAACATACCAGATATACACATAAACAATAAAGGATAAGAGCTTTAATGCGTTAAACTACGACAGAATAAAACATACCAGATATACACATAAACAATAAAGGATAAGAGCTTTAATGCATTAAACTACGACAGAATAACAAACATACTAGATATACACATAAACAATGAAGGATAAGAGCTTTAATATGTTAAACTACGACAGAATAAAAACATACCAGATATACACATAAGCAATAAAGGATAAGAGCTTTAATGCATGAAACTATGACAGAATAACAAACATAGCAGATATACACATAAACAATAAAGGATAAGAGATTTAATGCATTAAACTACGACAGAATAACAAACATACCAGATATACACATAAACATTAAAGGATAAAAGCTTTAATGCATAAAACTATGACAGAATAAAAACATACCAGATATACACATAAACAATAAAGGATAAGAGCTTTAATGCATGAAACTACGACAGAATAAAAAACAAACCAGATATACACATAAACAATAAAGGATAAGAGCTTTTATGCATGAAACTATGACCGAATAAAAACATACCAGATATACACATAAACAATAAAGGATAAGAGCTTTAATGCATGAAACTACGACAGCATAAAAAACATACAAGATATACACACAAACAATAAAGGATAAGAGCTTTAATGCATTAAACTACGACAGAATAATAAACATATCAGATATACACATAAACAATAAAGGATAAAAGCTTTAATGCATGAAACTATGACAGAATAAAAAACATACCAGATATACACATAAACAATAAATGATAAGAGCTTTAATGCATGAAACTACGAAAGAATAAAAAACATACCAGATATACACATAAACAGTAAAGGATAAGAGCTTTAATGCATTAAACTATGACAGAATAATAAGCATACTAAATATACACATAAACTATAAAGGATAAGAGCTTTAATGCATGAAACTATGACAAAATAAAAGCATACCAGACATACACATAAACAATAAAGGATAAAAGCTTTAAAGCATTAAACTACAAAAGAATGAAAACATACCAGATAAACACATAAACAATAAAGGATAAGAGCTTTATTGAATTAAACTACGACAGAATAAAAACATACCAGATACACACATAAACAATAAAGGATAAGAGCTTTAATGTATGAAACTATGACAGAATAAAAACATACCAGATAGACACATAGACAATAAAGGATAAAAGCTTTAAAGCATTAAACTACAACAGAATAAAAACATACCAGATATACACATAAACAATAAAGGATAAGAACTTTAATGCATTAAACTACAACAGAATAAAAAACATACCAGATATACACATAAACAAGAAAGGATAAGAGCTTTAATGCATTAAACTATGACAGAATAATAAACATACCAGATATACACATAAACAATAAAGGATAAGAGCTTTATTGCATGAAACTATGACAGAATAAAAAACATACCAGATATACACATAAACAATAAAGGATAAGAGCTTTAATGCATTAAACTACGACAGAATAAAAACATAACAGATATACACATAAACAATAAAGGATAAGAGCTTTAATGCATTAAGCTGTGGCAGAATAAGAAACATACCAGATATACACATAAACAATAAAGGATAAAAGCTTTAATGCATGAAACTATGACAGAATAAAAAACATACCAGATATACACATAAGCAATAAAGGATAAGAGCTTTAATGCGTTAAACTACGACAGACTAACAAACATACTAGATATACACATAAACAATATAGGATTAAAGCTTTAATGCTTTAAACTACGACGAATAAAAACATACCAGATATACAAATAAACAATAAAGGATAAGTGCTTTAATGCATGAAACTACAACAGAAAAAAAACATACCAGATATACACATAAACAAGAAAGCATAAGAGCTTTGATGCATTAAACTACGACAGAATAATAAACATACCAGAAATACACATAAACAATAAAGTATAAAAGCTTTAATTCATGAAACTACGCAGAATAAAAAACATACCAGATATACACATAAACAATAAAGGATAAGAGCTTTAATGCATGAAACTATGGCAGAATAAAAAAACATGCCAGATATACACATAAGGGATAAGAGCTTTAATGCATTAAACTACGACAGAATAATAAACATACCAGAAATACACATAAACAATAAAGTATAAAAGCTTTAATGCATGAAACTACGCAGAATAAAAAACATACCAGATATACACATAAACAATAAATGATAAGAGCTTTAATGCATGAAACTACGACAGAATAAAAAACATACCAGATATACACATAGCCAATAAAGGATAAGAGCTTTAATGCATTAAACTACGACAAAATAAAAACATACCAGATAAACACATAAACAATAAAGGATAAGAGCTTTAATACATTTAACTACGACAGAATAAAAAACATACCAGATATACACATAAACAATAAAGGATAACAGCTTTAATGCATTAAACTACGACAGAATAAAAAATATACCAGATATACACATAAACAATAAAGGATAAGAGCTTTAATGTGTTAAACTACAACAGAATAAAAAGATACCAGATATCCACATAAAGAATAAAGGATAAGAGCTTTAATGCATGAAACTACGACAGAATAAAAAACATATCAGATATACACATAAACAATAAAGGATAAGAGCTTTAATGCGTTAAACTACGACAGAATAACAAATATACCAAATATACACATAAACAATAAAGGATAAGAGCTTTAATGCATTAAACTATGACAGAATAACAAACATACCAGATATACACATAAACAATAAAGGATAAGAGCTTTAATGCATTAAACTATGACAGAATAATAAACATACCAGATATACACATAAACAATAAAGGATAAGAGCTTTATTGCATGAAACTATGACAGAATAAAAAACATACCAGATATACACATAAACAATAAAGGATAAGAGCTTTAATGCATTAAACTACGACAGAATAAAAACATAACAGATATACACATAAACAATAAAGGATAAGAGCTTTAATGCATTAAGCTGTGGCAGAATAAGAAACATACCAGATATACACATAAACAATAAAGGATAAAAGCTTTAATGCATGAAACTATGACAGAATAAAAAACATACCAGATATACACATAAACAATAAAGGATAAGAGCTTTAATGCGTTAAACTACGACAGACTAACAAACATACCAGATATACACATAAACAATATAGGATTAAAGCTTTAATGCTTTAAACTACGACGAATAAAAACATACCAGATATACAAATAAACAATAAAGGATAAGTGCTTTAATGCATGAAACTACAACAGAAAAAAAAACATACCAGATATACACATAAACAAGAAAGCATAAGAGCTTTGATGCATTAAACTATGACAGAATAATAAACATACCAGAAATACACATAAACAATAAAGTATAAAAGCTTTAATGCATGAAACTACGCAGAATAAAAAACATACCAGATATACACATAAACAATAAAGGATAAGAGCTTTAATGCATGAAACTATGGCAGAATAAAAAAACATACCAGATATACACATAAGGGATAAGAGCTTTAATGCATTAAACTACGACAGAATAATAAACATACCAGAAATACACATAAACAATAAAGTATAAAAGCTTTAATGCATGAAACTACGCAGAATAAAAAACATACCAGATATACACATAAACAATAAATGATAAGAGCTTTAATGCATGAAACTACGACAGAATAAAAAACATGCCAGATATACACATAGGCAATAAAGGATAAGAGCTTTAATGCATTAAACTACAACAGAATAAAAGCATACCAGATATACACATAAACAATAAAGGATAAGAGCTTTAATGCATTAAACTATGACAAAATAAAAACATACTAGATAGGCACATAAACAATAAACGATAAGAGCTTTAATGCATTAAACTACGTCAGAATAAAAACATACCAGATATACACATAAACAATAAAGGATAAGAGCTTTAATGCATTAAACTACGACAAAATAAAAACATACCAGATAAACACATAAACAATAAAGGATAAGAGCTTTAATACATTTAACTAGGACAGAATAAAAAACATACCAGATATACACATAAACAATAAAGGATAACAGCTTTAATGCATTAAACTACGACAGAATAAAAAATATACCAGATATACACATAAACAATAAAGGATAAGAGCTTTAATGTGTTAAACTACAACAGAATAAAAAGATACCAGATATCCACATAAACAATAAAGGATAAGAGCTTTAATGCATGAAACTATGACAGAATAAAAAACATATCAGATATACACATAAACAATAAAGGATAAGAGCTTTAATGCGTTAAACTACGACAGAATAACAAATATACCAAATATACACATAAACAATAAAGGATAAGAGCTTTAATGCATTAAACTATGACAGAATAACAAACATACCAGATATACACATAAACAATAAAGGATAAGAGCTTTAATGCATTAAACTATGACATAATAATAAACATACCAGATATACACATTAACAATAAAGGATAATAGCTTTAATGCATGAAACTATGTCAGAATAAAAAACATACCAGATATACACTTAAACAATAAAGGATAAGAGCTTTAATGCATTAAACTACGACAGAATAAAAACATACCAGATATACACATAAACAATAAAGGATAAGAGCTTTAATACATTTAACTACAACAGAATAAAAACATACCAGATATACACTTAAACAATAAAGGATAAGTGCTTTAATGCATGAATCTACTACAGAATAAAAAACATACCAGATATAAACAATAAAGGATAAGAGCTTTAATGCATTAAACTACGACAGAATAAAAAACATACCAGATATACACATAAACAATAAAGGATAAGAGCTTTAATACATGAAACTATGACAGAATAAAAAACATACAAGATATACACTTAAACAATAAAGGATAAGAGCTTTAATGCACGCTCACCAGACTGAGTAAAGAGAAGGTCACAATAAGCTGCCTGTCGGGCTCTAGAATCCGCCACATAACGCAAGCACTCAGGTCTCTCAACAGCAGGTACAAGTACGACTCAGTCATTGCCCACGCTGGTGTCAACGACCTGAGATGTACCTCCTTGGACTACATGAAAAGGGACATCAAGGAGCTCTCTGATTATGTAGCCCAGGCAGGTATGACCCTGACCTTGAGCAGTATCCTACCTTCACCTAGAATGATGCCACAATACAGTGATAAGATGATCAGCTTTAATAATTGGCTTAAATTCTGGTGTCATTCAAAGGGGATCCAATGTCTGTCTGCCTGGGATGACATGCTGGACAAGCCACGCTGCTTCGCAAGGGATGGCTTGCACCTGTCACCCCTGGGCTTCCGGATATTGGCAAAGGCTCTTGCCACCCCCATAGTGCCTTTTTAGGCAAGGCTCAAATTCTAAACCTACCACCCTAGAACACCAAAAAGGAAAAAAACTAAGGGTAATGCTGCTCAATGCCAGAAGTCTCAATCTCAAGATGCACACTTGAGGCCCTTCTCAATATGGAGAACATCGATGTCTGTGCTGTGACAGAAACCTGGTTCAAGGCTCCTGAGAGCACCCCAGCACTAACAGGTTTCACCTCATATCATGCGTTCCGGCCCCAAAATCTGGACAACACCAAGAAGGAGGAGGGTGTCCATATTCATAAAGGACACCCACACCTCAAGGTTGGTGGCAACGACGATGCATCGGAGACCATCCAGGTGCAATTAACCATAGGCAAGACTGCTCTGCAATTTGTAGCATGTTACAGGCCACCCTCTCAAACTCAGGAACCTCACATGGCCTTCCTGAAAACATTGGAGGGATAAATGTATCTCAAACACCATCATACTAGGTGACTTCAACTACCCTAATATAGACTGGGAACACTACTCAAGCCCGAACACTCTAACCCAAAGATTCCTGGAGTTCATAAACTCAAATGCCATGGAACAACTAGTCACCATCCCCACAAGAGGAGAAAACATACCTGATCTCATCATCACGAACATGGGATCAAAATGTTCAACACTGGAAGTATACCCCTCACTGGTGAGATCAGATCATAAACTAATCTCGCTGGAGGTCCTCATCCCGCCCCACCTGAAACAAAAAGACCACAGTGAAAAACTTCCCAAAAGCCGATTTCACACTTCTAATAACTAGTGTGGTCTCCTTTAAGGCCCCTGAGCCAGTGGTAAACATTACTCAAACTGCTGAATCACTTACAAATGCCTTCTACCAGCACCTACAGGACTGCATGGATCAGGCAATCCCAAACAAAACTAAGACTCTCTGTAACAAAGGCAAGCGTCCAGTCTGGTGGACCCCAGCCATAAACAAGCTCTACAACAAAAGGAGGAAGCTACTACAAGATAGAGCAAAATCCTTGAAAGGTAAGACACCTTTGATCATTATAAGTAAAAACTAAGAGCTCTCATAAAATCATCCAAGGCAAATTTTGAGAGAAAAATCGCCAAGGACTCTAAAGAGAATCATAAGGCCTTCTTTAGCTATGTTAGAAACCTAGGAGGAAACTCCCAGATATGCTCAGAATTAGTTCAAAATGATGTGAAAATTACTGAACCTACACACATTGCCAACATACTGGCTGACAGGTTCAGTGCAAACTTCTCCCCTCCCCAAAGGAGAGCTATCTATTCCAGAGGATTGTAGCCCCCAAACATCTCAACGCCCAGGTGAGAACTGCCCTCACTAAGGCAAAACACAGCATCCATGGGACGGATGGTGTCCCCGGCTGTGTGCTTCACGAACTCAACGAGGAATTAAACCCACAGTTAGGACAGCTGTTTAATCTTAGCCTCACCTCAGGATACATTACCCAAGGAGTGGCGCCGCGGCGACTGTGGTCCCACTTCATAAGGGCGGTGCCTCCACAGACCCTGGAAATTACCACCCATTAGCTTGACAAGCCTTATCTGCAAAGCCATGGAGAGGATCATAATGAAACTCATAAATAAAGACATAGGGAACTTGCAGACTTTGGATCCAACCCAGTTTGGCTTTGTCAAAGGCAGATCCTGTCTCTTAAACTTGGTTGACTTTTTGAGACAGTCACCAAGGCCATTGATGAGGAAAGGCAGTCCATACAGCCTACCTCGACCTGGCAAAGGCCTTCGACACAATACCCCACTCAGGTATGATCGAAAAACTCATCAGCTTGAATGTAAACCCATACATCACAAGATGGGTTGCAAACTGGCTAAGTGACAGAACCCACAGGGTCAGAGTTGCTGGAGCAATGTCAGACTCAAAGCCTGTCACAAGTGGTGTCCCACAGGGCTCAGTCCTGGGTCCACTCTTGTTCGGCATCTACTTTTCTGAAGTACAAGCAAACACAGGAGGGTTATGGCTGACAAAGTTTGCAGATGACTGCAAACTGGGCCATAGTCGAAACACATCTGACACAGATATCCTCCAGAAGGGCCCCACAGAAACGGATAACTGGTGCCAGAGCCATGGCCTGAAGTTAAACGCCAAAAATGCATAGTCATACCCTTCGGGAAAAACAAGGTTACCCCTAGCTACCATATAGGTGGCAATCCACTGAGCACAGAAAAAGTCATCAGGGATCTGGGGACCCAGGTTGACAGTAGCCTTTCGTTTGACGCTCATGTTGCTAAAGTAGTTAGGAAAACCTTCTATATCGCCCACCTGATCATGAAGGGATTCACATCTAGATCAAGGGAGGTCATCGTCCACCTGTACTCATCACTCATTAGACCTATGATTGAGTACAATGCCCCGTTTGGAATGTATCTGACCAGACACCTGCTGCAGCTTGAAAGGCCCCAAAAGTTCCTCACCAAAAGGATAAAGGTTCTCAAAAATATGTCTTATGCTGCCCGACTGAAAGAACTCCAGCTCTATTCAGTCTCATACCGCTTGCTCAGAGGTGACCTGTGCCTGACATATAAGGCCATGTCAAACCCAGATTTGATGAATATGCTTCACCTCAAAAAATCTAGATCCCTCAGAACCACTAGGGCGGGAGACTTAAACCTTGACACGGTTATAAATAGAACGTGCTGGAGGGACAGATTCATCACCCAGAGACTCCCTATGTTGTGGAACAAAATCCCGGTACATGTGAGGCAGAGCACCTCTCTGGCCTTGTTCAAGAGGAATCTTGACCAATGGATGGGAGATTGCAGATATACCCCAGGGATTACTTACAGTGTCACTGCTTGACAGAGGCACAGCAAAATGATAGGCATAGTTTTTATTCAAACTAAAGGGGTGGCGAAAGCCACATAACAATGGGCTAGGCTTATAAATGCCCTTGGGCAGATAGCCTAGTATGAACCTATGAACCTATGAACCTATGAAACTGTGGCAGAATAAGAAACATACCCGATATACACATAAACAATGAAGGGTAAAAGCTTTAATGCATGAAACTATGACAGAATAAAAAACATACCAGATATACAAATAAACAATAAAGGATAAGAGCTTTAATGCGTTAAACTATGACAGAATAACAAACATACCAGATATACACATACACAATGAAGGATAAAAGCTTTAATGCATTAAACTATGACGAATAAAAACATACCAGATATACAAATAAACAATAAAGGATAAGTGCTTTAATGCATGAAACTGCAACAGAAAAAAAACATACCAGATATATACATAAACAAGAAAGGATAAGAGCTTCAATGCATTAAACTACGACAGAATAATAAACATACCAGATATACGCATAAACAATAAAGTATAAAAGCTTTAATGCATGAAACTATGCAGAATAAAAAACATACCTGATATACACATAAACAATAAAGGATAAGAGCTTTAATGCATGAAACTATGGCAGAATAAAAAACATACCAGATATACACATAAGGGATAAGAGCTTTAATGCATTAAACTACGACAGAATACTAAACATACCAGATATACATATAAACAATAAAGGATAACAGCTTTAATGCATTATACAACGACAGAATAAAAACATACCAGATATACACATAAACAATAAAGGATAAAAGCTTTAATGCATTAAACTACGACAGAATAAAAACATATCAGATATACACATAAACAATAAAGGATAAGAGCTTTAATGCATTAAACTATGACAGAATAAAAACATACCAGATAGACACATAAACAATAAACGATAAGAGCTTTAATGCATTAAACTACGTCAGAATAAAAACATACCAGATATACACATAAACAATAAAGGATAAGAGCTTTAATGCATTTAACTACGATAGAATAAAAACATACCAGATATACACTTAAACAATAAAGGATAAGAGCTTTAATGCATGAATCTATGACAGAATAAAAAACATACCAGATATACACATAAACAATAAAGGATAAGAGCTTTAATGCATTAAACTACGGCAGAATAAAAAACATACCAGATATACACATCATTTATTTATTTATTTTTATTTATTTTATTTTACATTTGTTAACCGGGAGAGTCCGACTGGATACATGTCCATTTTCAGCGGAGGCCCGGGGAGAAAAGCTCCAGGTACATAACAGACATATGAACTTTGTTAATGCAAAAAAGGAAGATAGTTGAGTTCTAAATACAATATAAAGATACATCACATCTTGGGAAATAAATAATAGCAGCATATAAAAAAAAAACATAGGTCAGTTACAAAGGCGAGGCGCCTGTTAAAAAAAGCGGATAGCGAGGTAAAAGAGAAAGGTAAAAGATAGTGGTTATAAACAATATAGGATAAGAGCTTTAATGCATGAAACTAAAAACATACCAGATATACACATAAACAATAAAGATTAAGAGCTTTAATGCATTAAACTACGATAGAATAACAAACATACTAGATATACATATAAACAATAAAGGATAAGAGCTTTAATGGATTAAACTATGACAGAATAAAAACATACCAGATATACACATAAACAATAAAAGATAAGAACTTTAATGTATGAAAGTATGACAGAATAAAAAACATACCAGATATACACATAAACAATAAAGGATAAGAACTTTAATGCATTAAACTACGACAGAATAATAAACATACCAGATATACACATAAACAATAAAGGATAAAAGCTTTAATGCATGAAACTATGACAGAATAAAAAACATACCAGATATACACATAAACAATAAATGATAAGAGCTTTAATGCATGAAACTATGCAGAATAAAAAACATACCAGATATACACATAAACAATAAAGGATAAGAGCTTTAATGCATGAAACTACGACAGAATAAAAAACATAACACATAAACAATAAAGGATAAGAGCTTTAATGCATGAAACTATGACAGAATAAGAAACATACCAGATATACACATAAACAATAAAGGATAAGAGCTTTAATGCATTAAACTACGACAGAATAAAAAACATATGAGATATACACATAATTTATTTATTTATTTTTATTTATTTTATTTTACATTTGTTAACCGGGAGAGTCCGACTGGATACATGTCCCTTTTCAGCGGAGGCCCGGTGAGAAAAGCTCCAGGTACATAACAGACATATGAACATTGTTAATGCAAAAAAGGAAGATAGTTGAGTTCTAAATTCAATATAAAGATACATCACATCTTGGGAAAAAAATAACAGCAGCATATAAAAAAAAAACATAGGTCAGTTACAAAGAAGAGGAAGCCTTGTTAAAAATTAAGGATAAGTAGCTAAGAAAGGTAAAAGATAGTGGTTATAAACAATATAGGATAAGAGCTTTAATACATGAAACTACGACAGAATAAAAAACATACCAGATATACACATAAACAATAAAGATTAAGAGCTTTAATGCATTAAACTACGATAGAATAACAAACATACCAGATATACATATAAACAATAAAGGATAAGAGCTTTAATGGATTAAACTACGACAGAATAAAAACATACCAGATATACACATAAACAATAAAAGATAAGAGCTTTAATGCCTGAAAGTATGACAGAATAAAAAACATACCAGATATGCACATAAACAATAAAGGATTAGAACTTTAATGCATTAAACTACAACAGAATAATAAACATACCAGATATACACATAAACAATAAAGGATAAAAGCTTTAATGCATGAAACTATGACAGAATAAAAAACATACCAGATATACACGTAAACAATAAATGATAAGAGCTTTAATGCATGAAACTACGACAGAATAAAAAACATACCAGATATACACATAAACAATAAAGGATAAGTGCTTTAATGCATGAAACTATGACAGAATAAAAAACATACCAGATATACACATAGCCAATAAAGGATAAGAGCTTTAATGCATTAAGCTACAACAAAATAAAAGCATCCCAGATATACACATAAACAATAAAGGATAAGAGCTTTAATGCATTAAACTATGACAGAATAAAAACATACCAGATAGACACATAAACAATAAACGATAAGAGCTTTAATGCATTAAACTACGTCAGAATAAAAACATACCAGATATACACATAAACAATAATGGATAAGAGCTTTAATGCATTTAACTACGATAGAATAAAAACATACCAGATATACACTTAAACAATAAAGGATAAGAGCTTTAATGCATGAATCTATGAGAGAATAAAAAATATACCAGATATACACATAAACAATAAAGGATAAGAGCTTTAATGCATTAAACTACGGCAGAATAAAAAACATACCAGATATACACATAATTTATTTATTTATTTTTATTTATTTTATTTTACATTTTTTAACTGGGAGAGTCCGACTGGATACATGTCCATTTTCAGCGGAGGCCCGGGGAGAAAAGCTCCAGGTACATAACAGACATATGAACATTGTTAATGCAAAAAAGGAAGATAGTTGAGTTCTAAATACAATATAAAGATACATCACATCTTGGGAAATAAATAATAGCAGCATATAAAAAAAAAAACATAGGTCAGTTACAAAGGCGAGGCGCCTTGTTAAAAAGCGGTTAAGGATATCGAGGTAAGAGAAAGGTAAAAGATAGTGGTTATAAACAATATAGGATAAGAGCTTTAATGCATGAAACTACGACAGAATAAAAAACATACCAGATATACACATAAACAATAAAGATTAAGAGCTTTAATGCATTAAACTACGATAGAATAACAAACATACCAGATATACATATAAACAATAAAGGATAAGAGCTTTAATGGATTAAACTACTACAGAATAAAAACATACCAGATATACACATAAACAATAAAAGATAAGAGCTTTAATGCATGAAAGTATGACAGAATAAAAAACATACCAGATATACACATAAACAATAAAGGATAAGAACTTTAATGCATTAAACTACGACAGAATAAAAAACATACCAGATATACACATAAACAATAAATGATAAGAGCTTTAATGCATGAAACTACGACAGAATAAAAAACATACCAGATATACACATAAACAATAAAGGATAAGTGCTTTAATGCATTAAACTATGACAGAATAAAAAACATACCAGACATACACATAGCCAATAAAGGATAAGAGCTTTAATGCATTAAACTACGACAAAATAAAAGCATACCAGATATACACATAAACAATAAAGGATAACAGCTTTAATGCATTATACTACGACAGAATAAAAACATACCAGATATACACATAAACAATAAAGGATAAAAGCTTTAATGCATTAAACTACGACAGAATAAAAACATACCAGATATACACATAAACAATAAAGGATAAGAGCTTTAATGCATTAAACTATGGCAGAATAAAAACATACCAGATAGACACATAAACAATAAATGATAAGAGCTTTAATGCATTAAACTATGTCAGAATAAAAACATACCAGATATACACATAAACAATAAAGGATAAGAGCTTTAATGCATTAAACTACGACAGAATAAAAACATACCAGATATACACATAAACAATATAGGATAAGAGCTTTAATACATTTAACTACAACAGAAGAAAAACATACCAGATATACACTTAAAAAATAAAGGATAAGTGCTTTAATGCATGAATCTACTACAGAATAAAAAACATACCAGATATACACATAAACAATAAAGGATAAGAGCTTTAATGCATTAAACTACGATGGAATAAAAAATATACCAGATATACACATAAACAATAAAGGATAAAAGCTTTAATGTGTTAAACTATGACAGAATAAAAACATACCAGATATCCACATAAACAATAAAGGATAAGAGCTTTAATGCATGAAACTATGACAGAATAAAAAACATACCAGATATACACATAAACAATAAAGGATAAGAGCTTTAATGAATGAAACTACGACAAAAGAAAAGCATACCGGATATACACATAAACAATAAAGGATAAAAGCTTTAAAGCATTAAACTACAAAAGAATGAAAACATACCAGATATACACATAAACAATAAAGGATAAGAGCTTTATTGAATTAAACTACGACAGAATAAAAACATACCAGATACACACAAAAACAATAAAGGATAAGAGCTTTAATGTATGAAAGTATGACAGAAGAAAAACATACCAGATAGACACATAAACAATAAAGGATAAAAGCTATAAAGCATTAAATTATGACAGAATAAAAACATACCAGATATACACATAAACAATAAAGTATAAGAGATTTAATGCATTAAACTATGACAGAATAAAAACATAACAGATATACACATAAACAATAAAGGATAAGAGCTTTAATGCATTAAACTGTGGCAGAATAAGAAACATACCAGATATACACATAAACAATAAAGGATAAAAGCTTTAATGCATTAAATTACGACGAATAAAAACATACCAGATATACAAATAAACAATAAAGGATAAGTGCTTTAATGCATGAAACTACAACAGAAAAAAAACATACCAGATATACACATAAACAAGAAAGGATAAGAGCTTTAATGCATTCAACTACGACAGAATAATAAACATACCAGATATACACATAAACAATAAAGTATAACAGCTTTAATGCATGAAACTATGCAGAATAAAAAACATACCAGATATACACATAAACAATAAAGGATAAGAGCTTTAATGCATGAAACTACGACAGAATAAAAAACATAACACATAAACAATAAAGGATAAAAGCTTTAATGCATGAAACTATGACAGAATAAAAAACATACCAGATATTCACATAAACAATAAAGGATAAGAGCTTTAATGCATTAAACTATGACAGAATAAAAAACATACCAGATATACACACAAACAATAAAAGATAAGAGCTTTAATGCATGAAACTACGACAGAATAAAAAACATACCAGATATACACATAAACAATAAAGATTAAGAGCTTTAATGCATTAAACTACGATAGAATAACAAACATACCAGATATACATATAAACAATAAAGGATAAGAGCTTTAATGGATTAAACTACGACAGAATAAAAACATACCAGATATACACATAAACAATAAAAGATAATAGCTTTAATGCATGAAACTATGACAGAATAAAAAACATACCAGATATACACATAAACAATAAAGGATAAGAACTTTAATGCATTAAACTACGACAGAATAATAAACATAACAGATATACACATAAACAATAGAGGATAAAAGCTTTAATGCATGAAACTATGACAGAATAAAAAACATACCAGCTATACACATAAACAATAAAGGATAAGTGTTTTAATGCATTAAACTGTGGCAGAATAAGAAACATACCAGATATACACATAAAGAATAAAGGATAAAAGCTTTAATGCATGAAACTATGACAGAATAAAAAACATACCAGATATACACATAAACAATAAAGGATAAGAGCTTTAATGCGTTAAACTATGACAGAATAACAAACATACCAGATATACACATAAACAATAAAGGATAAAAGCTTTAATGCATTAAACTACGACAGAATAATAAACATACCAGATATACACTTGAACAAGAAAGGATAAGTGCTTTAATGCATGAAACTACAATAGAAAAAAAAACATACCAGATATACACATAAACAAGAAAGGATAAGAGCTTTAATGCATTAAACTACGATAGAAAAATAAACATACCAGATATACGCATAAACAATAAAGTATAAAAGCTTTAATGCATGAAACTATGCAGAATAAAAAACATACCAGATATACACATAAACAATAAAGGATAAGCGCTTTAATGCATGAAACTATGGCAGAATAAAAAACATACCAGATATACACATAAGGGATAAGAGCTTTAATGCATTAAACTACGACAGAATAATAAACATACCAGATATACATATAAACAATAAAGGATAAAAGCTTTAATGCATGAAACTATGACAGAATAAAAAACGTACCAGATATACACATAAACAATAAATGATAAGAGCTTTAATGCATGAAACTACGACAGAATAAAAAACATACCAGATATACTCATAAACAATAAAGGATAAGTGCTTTAATGCATTAAACTATGACAGAATAAAAAACATACCAGATATACACATAGCCAATAAAGGATAAGAGCTTTAATGCATTAAACTACGACAGAATAAAAGCATACCAGATATACACATAAACAATAAAGGATAACAGCTTTAATGCATTATACTATGACAGAATAAAAACATACCAGATATACACATAAACAATAAAGGATAAAAGCTTTAATGCATTAAACTACGACAGAATAAAAACATATCAGATATACACATAAACAATAAAGGATAAGAGCTTTAATGCATTAAACTATGACAGAATAAAAACATACCAGATAGACACATAAACAATAAACAATAAAAGCTTTAATGCATTAAACTACGTCAGAATAAAAACATACCAGATATACACATAAACAATAAAGGATAAGAGCTTTATTGCATTAAACTACGACAGAATAAAAACATACCAGATATGCACATAAACAATAAAGAATAAGAAGTAAATAGCAATCCAATAAGTGCCGCAACGGGGCAAATGCCTCCCTATTAAACGACCAAAGAGTTAATACAAAAATTAAAGATAGGGCAGGCAAACCAAGTACTGACTCTATAAGTAGTAAGCAGTCCCACATATATTCAATATGGTATGCACACTAAACACGAGCTCCGATAATCCAAGGAAAAAGCTTTTATTCACAACGAAAAGTAACTGCAGGTAAGCGCTTTCACTGATATGGCTTCTTCAGACCTATCAGTTAATTGTTGCACACACAATTTAAATACATATACTAGGTGGGAAAAGCATTCAATTATTTAAAATTTAAAGATATATAGTGCATCTAATTAATTCAATATATTCATATACAAAACTATCTACTTATACAAATACTGAGCTCATTGTTGATAATGTATCATTGCATACATATAAAAATTTTTTTATAGGAAACATTAAATAAAAACAATACAGATGCACAAACTAATAAAATTATCTGGGCAATTTCCTAGATTTTAAAAATGGTTTCACTGAAACCATAGCATTCAGACCAGGTGGGGTGTCAGACTTCAATCTAATAATCCAGTTTGCTTCCCTTGTTTCAGTAAATGTCCTAATATCACCCCCTCTTGGTCCTGGTATAATTTGTTCTATTATTAAAAACTGAAAAGTGTGTTCATGCCCTCTCTCCATTACATGTCTCGCCAATGCATTGGTCTTCATACCAACCCTAATGTTATATATATGCTCCCGTATTCGATCCCTTAGCTTCCTGTTTGTTTTACCAACATAGAATGCATCGCATTCTGTGCAGGAAGCTAGGTAAATGACATTGGACGACAGACAAGTACCCCTCACTTTAAACTGATATTCTCTTAGGGTTATTGGATGTATAAACATGTTATCTGTAGTTATGTAATTGCAAAAATTACACTCATTGCACTTCATTGTACCATATCCTAACAGATTTTCACTGAGTGTTTGTTCTGATGGGTAACATAGTAATCTTCTTAAATTTTTCTTATTCCTATAAATAAACCTAGGTGCATCACCAACAATATCTTTAAGTGTATGATCTATAGTTAAAACATCCCAGTATCCTCTAATCACATCTTTAATGTTCCCTACATCACTAGTGAAATAAATGGAACATGCCAACCCCCTATCCACACCATAACCACTACTCTCTGGATGTGCCTCTACAGTCTTCTCTCTCTCCATTACATGAATGCTACCAAAATAAGGTGCGGCTCTATTCTCTCTTAATCTATTCATGTCAAGAAATCCTCCGGAAATATCATGTGCAGAGTATCCTCTTGATACGAATCTATCTTTTAAGTCATTCATCTCTTGTTCATATCCTACCTCAGTAGGATTATATCTAGATATTCGCATTGCTTGCCCTTTCACAATATTTTGATAGACATAACCTGGATGCATGCTGGTCCTATATAAAAGGGAATTCTTGTGGCAACCCTTTCTGTATACTCCTGTGTTAACCATACCATTAGATAATCTTTCTACATATACATCTAGAAATGGTAGCCTTGTTAAAAAGCGGTTAAGGATAGCGAGGTAAGAGAAAGGTAAAAGATAGTGGTTATAAACAATATAGGATAAGAGCTTTAATGCAGGAAACTATGACAGAATAAAAAACATACCAGATATACACATAAACAATAAAGATTAAGAGCTTTAATGCATTAAACTACGATAGAATAACAAACATACCAGATATACATATAAACAATAAAGGATAAGAGCTTTAATGGATTAAACTACGACAGAATAAAAACATACCAGATATACACATAAACAATAAAGGATAAAAGCTTTAATGCATGAAACTATGACAGAATAAAAAACATACCAGATATACACATAAACAATAAATGATAAGAGCTTTAATGCATGAAACTACAACAGAATAAAAAACATACCAGATATACACATAAACAATAAAGGATAAGTGCTTTAATGCATTAAACTATGACAGAATAAAAAACATACCAGATATACACATAGCCAATAAAGGATAAGAGCTTTAATGCATTAAACTACAACAAAATAAAAGCATCCCAGATATACACATAAACAATAAAGGATAACAGCTTTAATGCATTATACTACGACAGAATACAAACATACCAGAAATACACATAAACAATAAAGGATAAAAGCTTTAATGCATTAAACTATGACAGAATAAAAACATACCAGATATACACATAAACAATAAATGATAAGAGCTTTAATGCATTAAACTATGTCAGAATAAAAACATACCAGATATACACATAAACAATAAAGGATAAGAGCTTTAATGCATTAAACTACGACAGAATAAAAACATACCAGATATACACATAAACAATAAAGGATAAGAGCTTTAATACATTTAACTACAACAGAATAAAAACAAACCAGATATACACTTAAAAAATAAAGGATAAGTGCTTTAATGCATGAATCTACAACAGAATAAAAAACATACCAGATATACACATAAACAATATAGGATTTATTTATTTTATTTTATTTTATTTTACATTTGTTGACCGGGCTAGTCTAACTGGAGATATTTCCATTTTCAGTAGAGGCCCGGGGAGAAAAGCTCCACAGAGAATACAATAAGGCAAACATACTAGTGTTTTAAAGAAAGTTTTAAGAGACAGAGACTAACAATTCTACAGTTACTCATTATTACTAAGTGAGTTAATTACTGACTCACATAGTTATAGTCACAAAAAAAATACTTATATAAATATAAAATACTAAGTCTGATAAAGATAACTAAATGACATAAATACTACCACACACAGTTAAACTCAAAGACATCTTATAAAGTTAAAAAAATACTTTGTAAGATAATGATAAGGTAGGAAGTAAGAGAAAAGAGAGCTAAGAATATGAGAAATTAGAAGAGGTAAGTTGTAGGAAGGAGAGCAAGTAAGATAGTTAGCAAGCAAAGAGAGCCAGTAAGACAGTCCGTAAACAAAGAAGTAATAGGAAAACAAGTGGCAGAAGAAGATGAAAGCCAGGTGGATGATAGAGTAAGTAAGAAGTAGGAGATAGTAATGAAGTAGAGTATAAGTAGTGGAAGGATCAATCAGGTTTACTACAGGTGCACAGCCAGTGATTTTGGAAGTGAAGTTTAATGTTTAGTTTGAAAAGAGGTAATGATGTAATCTTTGTTATGTTGCTAGGAAGTAGATTCCATTTTCTACCTACTGAATTGGTGAAAAGGGAGTCACCAGCAGTGTTATTTGATTTTATAGAATTAGCCAATAGTTTACTGGAGGAGCGGAGAGTTAAGATTATTATAGGGGATTATGAGTTGAGAGAGTATAGGGGTGTTCATTGGTTGGTACAGAATTTTATGGGCAATAGTGAGTTGTTGGGTTGCAAGATAATTTTGAAATTCTGGCCAGCCTAGTAGTTTCAGGTTGAGACAGTGATGTGTTCTGTAGGGGTTCCCTGTAGCAAGCAATGTTATTATAGCAGGTAGTCAATTTGGTAAGGTTGTTTTGCTTGAGGTTGGTGAAAATGGGACAAGCATAAAGAAGAGAGGAAAGAAGATGGGAGTGAGCAATCCTAGTTCTAGAAGAGGGAGTTAGAAATGGTCTAATACGATATAAAGATCCTATTTTCCTATTGACAAGTTTTATGGTGTTGTTAATATGTTGGTTGAAAGAGAGATTATTATCAATTGTAATACCTAACAGTTTAGTGGTAGAGTCGGGAGAGATGATAGTGGCATTGTTAGAGGAGATGGTGAAGTTTAAAGGGGGGGTCCTGGAGGTGGGGGTAAAGAGGAGGAGTTTAGTTTTTTTAGCATTTAGTAAGAGAAATCGACTAGAGAACCATGTTTCGATGGTATTAAAGACTTTTTGAGTATGAGATCTAAGTTCTGAGGTAGAGGATGCAGAGCAGATGAGTGTAGAATCATCTGCATATTGAATGCAAGTAGCTTGGGGATTGTATTTTGGAGATCATTAATGAAGAGGGAAAAGAGAAGTGGGCCAAGAATAGAACCTTGTGGAACTCCAATAGAAACAGGCAGAAGAGAAGAGATGTGGTTATTCCAGAGAACAGCCTGTTTTCTGTTAGTGAGATAAGAAGTAAACCATCTAATGGCAGGGATATCAAAAGATAGGGATTCAAGAGTATTGATTAAGAAAGAGTGGTTAACCATATCGAATGCTTTGGAGAGGTCAATGAAGATGGCAGAAGAGAGTAGGTTGTTGTTACGGTTCAGGTTAATAGTCTCTACAAAGGAAAGGAGGGCAGTAGTAGTACTGTGATATGGTCTGAATCCATGTTGACAGTTAGCTATGATGTTGTGGAGAGAGAGGTGTTGTACAAGCTGATGGTGTATACATTTCTCCATTATTTTGGCCAGGGGAGAGAGGAGAGCAATAGGTCTATAGTTAGAGTAGTCAATGGAGTTACCACCTTTATGGAGTGGGATAATGTGAGAGACCTTCCATATATCAGGGATGATACCTTCTTTGATTGTCCTATTTATGAGAATAGAAATAGGATATGCGATAGCTTTGGCAGCTTTTTGAAGAAAGAGTGAAGGTAACTTGTCAGCAGAGGGGGTACAAGGTTTAAGCTTGAGAAGGAGTCTGTGTATGTAAGATGTAGAGATGGGATGTAGAGAGAATTTAAAGGAAGAGTTTATAAGGTTACATGTTGGGTGTGAGTTATTAGTGTTCAATTGATTAGCAAGAGCTTGTATAGTTTCAGTGAAGAAAGAGTTGAAAGCATCTGCAGTTTGTTGAGGGTATCAGGATCAGAATTAAGTGGGGAAGGTGTTTTAGAACGTCCAGGGAAAGGAGTCTATTAACTGAAGACCAGAAAAGTTTTGAATTATTAAGATGGGTTTGTTGTAAATTGAAGTAGAATTTCTTTTTATCAGCTATTATTGCTTTTTTGGTTAGATTTCTAAGCTGGCGGAAGTGAAGAAGATCAGGGTTATTTCTGTGTGATCTCCATGTGGCCCAGACTTTATTTCTAGTGAGAATAAGTTTTTTGGTTTCATGGGAGAGCCAGGGGGCAGCATTAGATTTAATTCTAATGCTCCGTTCAGGAGCATGTAAGTCAAGGATGGATAAAAAAGTACAGTTAAAGTCCATTACTGCATTTTCAAGAGGGAGTGTTTTTAACGGGTTCCAATTACATGCACTAAGTTCAGACTGAAACAATTCTGGATTGAAGTGTTTGATGGTGCGTATGTTTCTTATGATGCAGGGGTTTATACAATCAGCCTTTTCCCTTGTTATGAATGTTAAGGAGTGATCACTAACATCATCTGGTAAAATTCCTACTTTGTAACTATCTTTGACTTTATTTATAAGAATCCAGTCTAAAATGCTTTCTCTTTTACTGTGTTTGTTGAGCCTAGTAGTTGAAGTGATGGTTTGGATAAAACCATGGAGGTTGATATGAGAAGAAGGATTATCAGCAGTAATGCTATTCCAGTCTATGTTCACGTCACCTAGTATGATGGTTTCTTGGGGATATGTGACAGATATCCAGCTAAGGTAATTTTCGAGGATTGGTATGTTATTACCAGGTGGTAGGTACATACATATAATATAAAGGGATTTTTTGGAATTTAATTGGAGTTTTGAAATGATTGCTTCTACCTTGCTATCTTGTGTTGGAGAGGCAGGAAGGGTAGTAATATTTAGATGATTTTTATGAAGAATTGCAACTCCACCACCTTTACGGTTGGGACGGTCAAGTCTTACCATATTGCAACCTTGGGGAGTAATCTGAGTGTCTTTAGTGGAGGGCTTTAGCCAGGTCTCAGAGATGCAGAGAATGTCAAATGAATGTATATGTAGGAGGGAATGTACGCAGGGTATTTTGTTGTTTATGCTTTGGGTATTAAGATGTCCTATTAGGAAGGTGTTATTGAGTTTGGGTATGGTCATTAGGGGAGAGTGGAAAGTTGGACCAGGGTTAGGGTGGATATCTCCAGCTTGAAGGTTAAGATTGATAGGTTTCATAGTGAGGTTACATTTTAGAAAGGTTAGAAATTTAGTTTTGTTGTCCGAAGGCAAAACATATTTTAGATGTGACAGTCGGTGGAATCTAGGTAGATGATAGTTAGGGGTAGAAGAAGTATATGGATATGAATTTAGAGGATTGAGATATGTTGTAGTATGTTTATGTGGATAGAAAGGGTGGACATACAATGGTTTTTCATAGAGGGATAGGAGGTATATTGAGTATAGGGTGGAAACTAGTAGTGTAGAGAGTACAATCTGGGTTGACAAGTATGGAGCCATAGTAGAAGTAGGTGTGTTTGTGAAAGGTGAGAGAAGTAAGAGAGGGTGGAGTAGAAAGGTGTAGTTCTTGTAGAGTAGAAGTATAGAACAATGTAGGAAAGACAAAAGAGGATTGGAGTAAAACAGAGACTGGAGTACAATGAAAGAGGTAGGTCTTAGTGTAAATGGAGTACAATAAGGAGGTGTAAGTGGAAGATATAGAGGTTAAAAATAGAGAGATTCAGTGTGAGTGTGTGACTGAGAAGGGGTATGGGTGGGTGTGGGAGGAAGGAGGATTAGAAGATCAGAGTAGGGGTGTGTCCAGGGAGGGGAGGGAGGAGGATTGGAAGATCAGAGTAGGGGGTGTGTCCAGGGAGCTTTAAGTTTAGGACCCCTGGGGTGGGTGGGAATTGGGGGTAGGGAGGGGAGCGGAGTGAGCCTGGAGGGCGAACGGAGCGGGTTCAGCCAGAGGAGTATGAAACCGAGGAAACAATCAGTCAAGTGTAGAAACAGCAGGTAAGTTATAACTGGTAGAATAATGTTAGGAGGTTAGGTATTTAGTAGGCAGAGCTATAGTAGGCAGGTTAAGGTGAGGATAGTGTAGGCAAGGGAGGGGGATAGAGACTATATTAGAGTACAGATACAGGTAGAAGGCTGAAAGCAGTAAGTAGGCAAAGAGTGAGAAAAGAAGGTAAAGTTATAGGAGTAGCAGTAGGAAATGTATTAGAAGTCAAAGGAGGATAGGCAGGAATGCAAGTGGTAATAATAGCAGAGTAGGAATAAGGGTCTGGGCGGCAAGATATAGGGAGAGTTGCTGGCTGCTGGTAGGCCTGGGCAGATAGTTAGGCTAGGAACACACTTCAAGTATTCAGGGACATATATATAGCTAAAACATACTTAGTCAGTCTTTCTTTGTGATATCACTTGTTTCCCAAACAAAGTCTGGTAAATAGGATTAGATTGGGCAGTTCAGGTCTTCAAGGAGGGCCAAGCTTCTGTAATGTGTTATAGCTGGGTCCCTTTAGAGGGGTAGTTAAAATTTAGTCAGTCTTTCTTTGTGATATCACTTGTTTCCCAAACAAAGTCTGGTAAATAGGATTAGATTGGGCAGTTCAGGTCTTCAAGGAGGGCCAAGCTTCTGTAATGTGTTATAGCTGGGTCCCTTTAGAGGGGTAGTTAAAATTTAGTCAGTCTTTCTTTGTGATATCACTTGTTTCCCAAACAAAGTCTGGTAAATAGGATTAGAATGGGCAGTTCAGATCTTCAAGGAGGGCCAAGCTTCTGTAATGTGTTATAGCTGGGTCCCTTTAGAGGGGTAGTTAAAATCTGCACAGATAGGAGGCACTTAGCAGCCGAGCAAGAGGTAGGGAGTATAAGAGCTTTAATGCATTAAACTACGATAGAATAAAAAATATACCAGATATACACATAAGGGATAAGAGCTTTAATGCATTAAACTACGACAGAATATTAAACATACCAGATATACATATAAACAATAAAGGATAAAAGCTTTAATGGATTAAACTATGACAGAATAAAAACATACCAGATATACACATAAACAATAAAAGATAAGAGCTTTAATGCATGAAACTATGACAGAATAAAAAACATACCAGATATACACATAAACAATAAAGGATAAGAACTTTAATGCATTAAACTACGACAGAATAATAAACATACCAGATATACACATAAACAATAAAGGAAAAAAGCTTTAGGTATGAAACTATGACAGAATAAAAAACATACCAGATATTCACATAAACTATAAAGGATAAGAGCTTTAATGCATTAAACTACGACAGAATAAAAAAACATACCAGATATACACATAAACAATAAAAGATAAGAGCTTTAATGCATGAAACTACGGCAGAATAAAAAACATACCAGATATACACATAAACAATAAAGATTAAGAGCTTTAATGCATTAAACTACGATAGAATAACAAACATACCAGATATACATATAAACAATAAAGGATAAGAGCTTTAATGGATTAAACTACGACAGAATAAAAACATACCAGATATACACATAAACAATAAAGGATAAGAGCTTTAATGCATGAAACTATGACAGAATAAAAAACATATCAGATATACAGATAAACAATAAAGGATAAGAGCTTTAATGCATGAAACTACGACAGAATAAAAAACATAACACATAAACAATAAAGGATAAAAGCTTTAATGCATGAAACTATGACAGAATAAAAAACATACCAGATATTCACATAAACAATAAAGGATAAGAGCTTTAATGCATTAAACTATGACAGAATAAAAAACATACCAGATATACACATAAACAATAAAAGATAAGAGCTTTAATGCATGAAACTATGACAGAATAAAAAACATACCAGATATACACATAAACAATAAAGATTAAGAGCTTTAATGCATTAAACTACGATAGAATAACAAACATACCAGATATACATATAAACAATAAAGGATAAGAGCTTTAATGGATTAAACTATGACAGAATAAAAACATACCAGATATACACATAAACAATAAAAGATAAGAGCTTTAATGTATGAAACTATGACAGAATAAAAAACATACCAGATATACACATAAACAATAAAGGATAAGAACTATAATGCATTAAACTACGACAGAATAATAAACATACCAGATATACACATAAACAATAAAGGATAAAAGCTTTAATGCATGAAACTATGACAGAATAAAAAACATACCAGATATACACATAAACAATAAAGGATAAGAGCTTTAATGCGTTAAACTATAACAGAATACCAAACATACCAGATATACACAGAAATAATAAAGGAAAAAAGCTTTAATGCATTAAACTACGACAAATAAAAACATACCAGATATACAAATAAACAATAAAGGATAAGTGCTTTAATGCATGAAACTACGACAGAATAAAAAACATACCAGATATACACATAAACAATAAAGGATAAGAGCTTTAATGCATGAAACGACAACAGAAAAAAAAACATACCAGATATATACATAAACAAGAAAGGATAAGAGCTTTAATGCATTAAACTACGACAGAATAATAAACATACCAGATATACGCATAAACAATAAAGTATAAAAGCTTTAATGCATGAAACTATGCAGAATAAAAAACATACCAGATATACACATAAACAATAAAGGATAAGAGCTTTAACGCATGAAACTATGGCAGAATAAAAAACATACCAGATATACACATAAGGGATAAGAGCTTTAATGCCTTAAACTATGACAGAATAGTAAACATACCAGATATACATATAAACAATAAAGGATAAAAGCTTTAATGCATGAAACTATGACAGAATAAAAAATATACCAGATATACACATAAACAATAAATGATAAGAGCTTTAATGCATGAAACTACGACAGAATAAAAAACATACCAGATATACTCATAAACAATAAAGGATAAGTGCTTTAATGCATTAAACTATAACAGAATAAAAAACATACCAGATATACACATAGCCAATAAAGTATAAGAGCTTTAATGCATTAAACTACGACAGAATAAAAGCATACCAGATATACACATAAACAATAAAGGATAACAGTTTTAATGCATTATACAATGACAGAATAAAAACATACCAGATATACACATAAACAATAAAGGATAAAAGCTTTAATGCATTAAACTACGACAGAATAAAAACATATCATATATACACATAAACAATAAAGGATAAGAGCTTTAATGCATTAAACTATGTCAGAATAAAAACATACCAGATAGACACATAAACAATAAACGATAAGAGCTTTAATGCATTAAACTACGACAGAATAATAAACATACCAAATATACACATAAACAATAAAGGATAAGAGCTTTAATGCATTAAACTACGTCAGAATAAAAACATACCAGATATACACATAAACAATAAAGTATAAGAGCTTTATTGCATTAAACTACGACAGAATAAAAACATACCAGATATACACATAAACAATAAAGGATAAGAGCTTTAATACATTTAACTACGATAGAATAAAAACATACCAGATATACACTTAAACAATAAAGGATAAGTGCTTTAATGCATGAATCTATGACAGAATAAAAAACATACCCAATATACACATAAACAATAAAGGATAAGAGCTTTAATGTGCTAAACTACAACAAAATAAAAACATACCAGATATCCACATAAACAATAAAGGATAAGTGCTTTAATGCATGAAACTATGACAGAATAAAAAACATATCAGATATACACATAAACAATAAAGCATAAGAGCTTTAATGCATGAAACTACAACAGAATAAAAACATAACACAAACAATAAAGGATAAGAGCTTTAATGCATGAAACTATGACAGAATAAGAAACATACCAGATATAGACATAAACAATAAAGGATAAGAGCTTTAATGCATTAAACTACGACAGAATAAAAAACATACGAGATATACACATAATTTATTTATTTATTTTTATTTATTTTATTTTACATTTGTTAACCGGGAGAGTCCGACTGGATACATGTCCATTTTCAGTGGAGGCCCGGGGAGAAAAGCTCCAGGTACATAACAGACATATCAACATTGTTAATGCAAAAAAGGAAGATAGTTGAGTTCTAAATACAATATAAAGATACATCACATCTTGGGAAAAAAATAACAGCAGCATATAAAAAAAAAACATAGGTCAGTTACAAAGGCGAGGCGCCTTGTTAAAAAGCGGTTAAGGATAGCGAGGTAAGAGAAAGGTAAAAGATAGTGGTTATAAACAATATAGGATAAGAGCTTTAATGCATGAATCTACGATAGAATAAAAAACATACCAGATATACACATAAACAATAAAAATTAAGAGCTTTAATGCATTAAGCTACGATAGAATAACAAACATACCAGATATACATATAAACAATAAAGGATAAGAGCTTTAATGGATTAAACTACGACAGAATAAAAACATACCAGATATACACATAAACAATAAAAGATAAGAGCTTTAATGCATGAAACTATGACAGAATAAAAAACATACCAGATATACACATAAACAATAAAGGATAAGAACTTTAATGCATTAAACTACGACAGAATAATAAACATACCAGATATACACATAAACAATAAAGGATAAAAGCTTTAATGCATGAAACTATGACAGAATAAAATACATACCAGATATACACATAAACAATAAATGATAAGAGCTTTAATGCATGAAACTACGACAGAATAAAAAACATACCAGATATACACATAAACAATAAAGTGTAAGTGCTTTAATGCATTAAACTATGACAGAATAAAAAACATACCAGATATACACATAGCCAATAAAGGATAAGAGCTTTAATGCATTAAACTACAACAAAATAAAAGCATCCCAGATATTCACATAAACAATAAAGGATAACAGCTTTAATGCATTATACTATGACAGAATAAAAAACATACCAGATATACACATAAACAATAAAGGATAAAAGCTTTAATGCATTAAACTACGACAGAATAAAAACATACCAGATATACACATAAACAATAAATAAGAGCTTTAATGCATTAAACTATGTCAGAATAAAAACATACCAGATATACACATAAACAATAAAGGATAAGAGCTTTAATGCATTAAACTACGACAGAATAAAAACATGGCAGATATACACATAAACAATAAAGGATAAGAGCTTTAATACATTTAACTACAACAGAATAAAAACATACCAGATATACACTTAAAAAATAAAGGATAAGTGCTTTAATGCAAGAATCTACTACAGAATAAAAAACATACCAGATATACACATAAACAATAAAGGATAAGAGCTTTAATGTGTTAAACTATGACAGACTAAAAACATACCAGATATCCACATAAACAGTAAAGGATAAGAGCTTTAATGCATGAAACTATGACAGAATAAAAAACATACCAGATATACACATAAACAATAAAGGATAAAAGCTTTAATGCATGAAACTATGACAGAATAAAAAACATACCAGATATACACATAAACAATAAAGGATAAGAGCTTTAATGCATAAAACTACGACAGAATAAAAAACATATCAGGTATACACATAAACAATAAAGATTAAGAGCTTTAATGCATTAAACTACGATAGAATAACAAACATACCAGATATACATATAAACAATAAAGGATAAGAGCTTTAATGGATTAAAGTACGACAGAATTAAAACATACCAGATATACACATAAACAATAAAAGATAAAAGCTTTAATGCATGAAACTATGACAGAATAAAAAACATACTAGATATACACATAAACAATAAATGATAAGAGCTTTAATGCATGAAACTAGGACAGAATAAATAACATACCAGATATACACATAAACAATAAAGGATAAGTGCTTTAATGCATTAAACTATGACAGAATAAAAAACATACCAGATATACATATAGCCAATAAAGGATAAGAGCTTTAATGTATTAAACTACGACAAAATAAAAGCATACCAGATATACACATAAACAAAAAAGGATAACAGCTTCAATGCATTATACTACGACAGAATAAAAACATACCAGATATACACATAAACAATAAAGGATAAAAGCTTTAATGCATTAAACTATGACAGAATAAAAACATGCCAGATATACACATAAAGAATAAAGGATAAGAGCTTTAATGCATTAAACTATGACAGAATAAAAAATATATCAGATATACACATAAACAATAAAGGATAAGAGCTTTAATGCATGAAACTATGACAGAATAAAAAATATACCAGATATACACATAAACAATAAAGGATAAGAGCTTTAATGCATGAAACTACGACAGAATAAAAAACATAACACATAAACAATAAAGGATAAGAGCTTTAATGCATGAAACTATGACAGCATAAAAAAAATACCAGATATACACATAAACAATAAAGGATAAGAGCTTTAATGCATTAAACTATGACAGAATAAAAAACATACCAGATACACACATAAACAATAAAGGATAAGAGCTTTAATGCATGAAACTACGACAGAATAAAAAACATACCAGATATACACATAAACAATAAAGGATAAGAGCTTTAATGCATGAAACTACGACAGAATAAAAAACATAACACATAAACAATAAAGGATAAGAGCTTTAATGCATGAAACTATGACAGCATAAAAAACATACAAGATATACACATAAACAATAAAGGATAAGAGCTTTAATGCATTAAACTACGATAGAATAACAAACATACCAGATATACATATAAACAATAAAGGATAAGAGCTTTAATGGATTAAAGTACGACAGAATTAAAACATACCAGATATACACATAAACAATAAAAGATAAAACCTTTAATGCATGAAACTATGACAGAATAAAAAACATACTAGATATACACATAAACAATAAATTATAAGAGCTTTAATGCATGAAACTACGACAGAATAAATAACATACCAGATATACACATAAACAATAAAGGATAAGTGCTTTAATGCATTAAACTATGACAGAATAAAAAACATACCAGATATACACATAGCCAATAAAGGATAAGAGCTTTAATGTATTAAACTACGAAAAAATAAAAGCATACCAGATATACACATAAACAAAAAAGGATAACAGCTTTAATGCATTATACTACGACAGAATAAAAGCATACCAGATATACACATAAACAATAAAGGATAAGAGCTTTAATGCATGAAACTACGACAGAATAAAAAATATACCAGATATACACATAAACAATAAAGGATAAGAGCTTTAATGCATGAAACTACGACAGAATAAAAAACATAACACATAAACAATAAAGGATAAGAGCTTTAGTGCATGAAACTATGACAGCATAAAAACATACCAGATATACACATAAACAATAAAGGATAAGAGCTTTAATGCATTAAACTACGACAGAATAAAAAATATACCAGATATACACATAAACAATAAAGGATAAGAGCTTTAATGCATGAAACTACGACAGAATAAAAAACATAACACATAAACAATAAAGGATAAGAGCTTTAATGCATGAAACTATGACAGCATAAAAAACATACCAGATATACACATAAACAATAAAGGATAAGAGCTTTAATGCATTAAACTACGACAGAATAAAAAACATACCAGATATACAGATAAACAATAAAGGATAAGAGCTTTAATGCATGAAACTATGACAGAATAAAAAACATACCAGATATACACATAAACAATAAAGATTAAGAGCTTTAATGCATTAAACAACGATAGAATAACAAACATACCAGATATACATATAAACAATAAAGGATAAGAGCTTTAATGGATTAAAGTACTACAGAATTAAAACATACCAGATATACAGATAAACAATAAAAGATAAAAGCTTTAATGCATGAAACTATGACAGAATAAAAAACATACCAGATATACACATAAACAATAAAGGATAAGAGTTTTAATGCGTTAAGCTACGACAGAATAAAAACATACCAGATATACACATAAACAATAAAGGATAAAAGCTTTAATGCATTAAACTATGACAGAATAACAAACATACCAGATATACACGTAAACAATAAAGGATAAAAGCTTTAATGCATTAAACTATGACAGAATAACAAACATACCAGGTATATACATAAACAATAAAGGATAAGTGCTTTAATGCATGAAACTACGACAGAATAAAAACATACCAGATAAACACATAAACAGAAAAGGATAAGAGCTTTAATGCATTAAACTACGACAGAATAATAAACATACCAGATATACACATTAACAATAAAGGATAAAAGCTTTAATGCATTAAACTATGACAGAATAACAAACATACCAAATATACACATAAACAATAAAGGATAAGAGCTTTAATGCATTAAACTATGACAGAATAACAAACATACAAGATATACACATAAACAATAAAGGATAACAGCTTTAATGCATTATACTATGATAGAACAAAAACATACCAGATATTCACATAAACAATAAAGGATAAAAGCTTTAATGCATTAAACTACGATAGAATAAAAACATATCAGATATATACATAAACAATATAGGATAAGAGCTTTAATGCATTAAACTATGACAGAATAAAAACATACCAGATAGACACATAAACAATAAACGATAAGAGCTTTAATGCATTAAACTACGTCAGAATAAAAACATACCAGATATACAAATAAACAATAAAGGATAAGATCTTTAATTCATTAAACTACGACAGAATAAAAACATACCAGATATACACATAAACAATAAAGGATAAGAGCTTTAATACATTTAACTACGACAGAATAAAAACATACCAGATATACACTTAAACAATAAAGGATAAGTGCTTTAATACATGAATCTACGACAGAATAAAAAACATACCAGATATACACATAAACAATAAAGGATAAGAGCTTTAATTCATTAAACTACGACAGAATAAAAAATATACCAGATATACACCTAAACAATAAAGGATAAGAGCTTTAATGAGTTAAACTACGACAGAATAAAAACATACCAAATATCCACATAAACAATAAAGGATAAGAGCTTTAATGAATGAAACTATGACAGAATAAAAAGCATATCAGATATACAGATAAACAATAAAGGATAATAGCTTTAATGCATGAAACTACGACAGAATAAAAAACGTAACACATAAACAATAAAGGATAAAAGCTTTAATGCATGAAACTATGACAGAATAAAAACATACCAAATATTCACATAAACAATAAAGGATAAGAGCTTTAATGCATGAAACTATGACATAATAAAACACATATCAGATATACAGATAAACAAAAGAAGGATAAGAGCTTTAATGCATGAAACTACGACAGAATAAAAAACATAACACATAAACAATAAAGGATAAAAGCTTTAATGCATGAAACTATGACAGAATAAAAAACATACCAGATATTCACATAAACTATAAAGGATAAGAGCTTTAATGCATTAAACTATGACAGAATAAAAAACATACCAGATATACACATAAACAATAAAAGATAAGAGCTTTAATGCATGAAACTATGACAGAATAAAAAACATACCAGATATACACATAAACAATAAAGATTAAGAGCTTTAATGCATTAAACTACGATAGAATAACAAACATACCAGATATACATATAAACAATAAAAGATAAGAGCTTTAATGGATTAAACTATGACAGAATAAAAACATACCAGATATACACATAAACAATAAAAGATAAGAGCTTTAATGCATGAAACTATGACAGAATAAAAAACATACCAGATATACACATAAACAATAAAGGATAAGAACTTTAATGCATTAAACTACGACAGAATAATAAACATACCAGATATACACATAAACAATAAAGGATAAAAGCTTTAATGCATGAAACTATGACAGAATAAAAAACATACCAGATATACACATAAACAATAAAGGATAAGAGCTTTAATGCGTTAAACTATAACAGAATACCAAACATACCAGATATACACAGAAATAATAAAGGAAAAAGCTTTAATGCATTAAACTACGACAAATAAAAACATACCAGATATACAAATAAACAATAAAGGATAAGTGCTTTAATGCATGAAACTACGACAGAATAAAACACATACCAGATATACACATAAACAATAAAGGATAAGAGCTTTAATGCATGAAACGACAACAGAAAAAAAAACATACCAGATATACACATAAACAAGAAAGGATAAGAGCTTTAATGCATTAAACTACGACAGAATAATAAACATACCAGATATACGCATAAACAATAAAGTATAAAAGCTTTAATGCATGAAACTATGCAGAATAAAAAACATACCAGATATACACATAAACAATAAAGGATAAGAGCTTTAACGCATGAAACAATGGCAGAATAAAAAACATACCAGATATACACATAAGGGATAAGAGCTTTAATGCCTTAAACTATGACAGAATAGTAAACATACCAGATATACATATAAACAATAAAGGATAAAAGCTTTAATGCATGAAACTATGACAGAATAAAAAACATACCAGATATACACATAAACAATAAATGATAAGAGCTTTAATGCATGAAACTACGACAGAATAAAAAACATACCAGATATACTCATAAACAATAAAGGATAAGTGCTTTAATGCATTAAACTATAACAGAATAAAAAAAACATACCAGATATACACATAGCCAATAAAGGACAAGAGCTTTAATGCATTAAACTACGACAGAATAAAAGCATACCAGATATACACATAAACAATAAAGGATAACAGTTTTAATGCATTATACAATGACAGAATTAAAACATACCAGATATACACATAAACAATAAAGGATAAAAGCTTTAATGCATTAAACTACGACAGAATAAAAACATATCATATATACACATAAACAATAAAGGATAAGAGCTTTAATGCATTAAACTATGTCAGAATAAAAACATACCAGATAGACACATAAACAATAAATGATAAGAGCTTTAATGCATTAAACTACGACAGAATAATAAACATACCAAATATACACATAACTAATAAAGGATAAGAGCTTTAATGCATTAAACTACGTCAGAATAAAAACATACGAGATATACACATAAACAATAAAGGATAAGAGCTTTATTGCATTAAACTACGACAGAATAAAAACATACCAGATATACACATAAACAATAAAGGATAAGAGCTTTAATACATTTAACTACGATAGAATAAAAACATACCAGATATACACTTAAACAATAAATAAGTGCTTTAATGCATGAATCTATGACAGAATAAAAAACATACCCGATATACACATAAACAATAAAGGATAAGAGCTTTAATGTGTTAAACTACAACAAAATAAAAACATACCAGATATCCACATAAACAATAAAGGATAAGAGCTTTAATGCATGAAACTATGACAGAATAAAAAACATATCAGATATACACATAAACAATAAAGGATAAGAGCTTTAATGCATGAAACTACAACAGAATAATAAACATACCAGATATACACATAAACAACAAAGATTAAAAGCTTTAATTCATGAAACTATGCAGAATAAAAAACATACCCTTGAACACTTATCTCTATCTCTATCACTATCTCTCCTCCCTCTACATAGCCCTTGCTCTCCTTACTGCCAATTCTGTTCTACTCCCATTACCTCCCTCCACAAACCTGCTTTTGATCTATTGCCTACTACACAGCTCCCTTACTACTATACCTCCTCCCTCTCTCCACCAGCCTACCTACCTCCTTCTAAGAACTGTCTAATGTAGATCTATTTTTTAACACACTCTTTTCTTTCACTAGTCAAACTATCACTGTCTTACTTACCTGCTTCTTCAACCTGGCTGATTGTTTTTCCCAGCACTTTTCTACTCCTTTGGCTCTTCCCGCTCCGTTCACCCTGTGGGCTCATGCCGCTCCCCTTCCTGCCCCCAAATCCCTACCACCCCTGGGACCTCTACATTTATCCCCACATAACCACACCCATCATAGTCTAAACCAATCACTGACTCTTCCTGTCTCCACCCATTACAACACCTATCCCCACCCACCCCCACACACTGCTCCTCTGACAATATACTTTATATTAATATAGTCTCTTACTTAACTAAACATGCCCCACATACACCTCCCACTCCTTCTACTATCCATATTAACTACTCTCTCCACCACCTATATCTTAACCTACTATGAGCAACCTCTTAGCTCCTCTCTTACCATTCCACACAAACACACCCTAACTACCCACTCAATTACACTCACTACCTATCTCTGTCCCATATACTACAACTCTTATCTGGAACCAAAATACCATCGTCTCTCACATATTAAATATCTAATTCTCATACTCTCAAAGCACATCTACTACTATAATCCCTCACTCAAACAAAGTTTGTCATTAAGAGATGGAGACATACACCCTAATCCAGGCCCTGAAACCCTCGCAATTCCCCTTAATTCCCAACTTACGAAATCCAAGACTTCACCACACAACACAACTTCCAAATCTCTCTCTATAGCTCATCTCAATATCCGTAGCATTTGTAACAAAATCCCCAGCTTTCATGCCCTACTTGAAGTCCAACAATATGACATCCTCTGCCTTTCTGAAACCTGGCTTAAATCCACTATAAAAGACAATGAAATTATCCCCCCCGGCTATAACATCCTAAGACAAGACCGTCCAAGAAAAAAAGGGGGCGGAGTAGCCATTCTATACAAAACTGGACTAGAAGTTTGTAAAACTATATCTACCCCCTCCAAATGACACTAACAGTGAAATTATTATAGCCAAACTCTCCCTCAACCCACACAAAACAATGAATATTATCTGCGCTTACCTTCCCCCAGGCAACAATCCTCCTGTATTAGAAAGCCTACTTAACTGGTTCTCAACTACTCTCCCTCAAGAAACTATATTATTAGGCGACTTTAATATTGATTGGAACACATGTAAACAAATGAATCCATCTACCCATATTAACCTACATGGATTCCATCAAACCATTAATCCAACAACTAGAACAAATAAAACCAACAATAAAGAAACCATACTAGACTGGATCCTAATAAATAGTCCCCAACAAAAATACACAACAGGAACCCTACCAGATGACCTTAGTGACCACTCACTAACATACATCATTAGGCACAAAACAAATTTAGCAAAACCTCCTCTTATCCGATTATGTCGTAGCAAAAAAGTCTTTGACCCCCATCAGTTTCAATATGAACTTAACCTAGTCAACTGGTCTCCTTTGCAAACCCTGCCATTAGACGACGCTGTTAACCACTTCAACCACACCTTCCTTACCATTCTTGACCATCATGCCCCCATGCGCTCTATACGCATGAAATCTAGAACTGCAAAATGGCTTACAACAAACACTAAACAACTTATAATTAGTAGAAACAAAGCCTGGACTAAATGGCGTACCACTAAAGACTCACTTGACCACCTTAATTACAAACAAAAAAGAAACCTGACTAAACTAGCTATCATACACGATAAAAAAGATTTTTACACCCAGCTACAAAGTTCCTCCCAACACCAGCCACAGAAATTCTGGAATAAAATAAACACACTACTATCCCCCAGCAAAGTAGAAACTCCTAGCCCAATAGGCTCCCAACCTGACTCACCCTTAAATACTGCTAATGCCTTCAATAACTTCTTTACTTCGACAATACTCAACCAACAAAGCCCTGACCCTGCTTTACTAGGCATCCCTAACTGCACCCCACCACCATTTCATCTCAAACCCATGCCCACGTCATATATTCTATACCTACTTCAAAAACTTAAACCTTCCACTCCCTCAGCTGACAAAATCCCAGCAGAATATCTCCAGCTAGGAGCTAAAGCAGTTGCCTACCCAATCTCAATACTAATTAACAGAACCATAAAAGAAAGTACCATACCTTCACTCTGGAAAATCTCCCACATCATCCCACTCTTTAAAGGTGGGGAATTCCTTTGAATACTCAAACTACCGCCCAATTGCGCTTCTATCTCCTATAGCAAAAATAATGGAGAAATGCATCCATAAACAGCTACTCAATCACCTCCTTCAAAATAATCTCCTAGCAAACTGCCAACATGGATTTCGTCCCTACCATAGTACCACCACAGCCTTACTATCCTTTATCGATTCCATTAATAATAACCGAAACAACAATCTTCTTCCATCAGCCTTCTTTGTAGACCTATCAAAAGCTTTTGACATGGTGAATCACCAACTACTCCTGCATCGCCTAAAATCCCTTTCTCTCGATAGTATTGCTCTTAACTGGTTTACTTCCTACCTTCAAAATAGGAAACAAGCAGTGCTATGGAACAACAATCTTTCGGAGCTTCTACCTACCTCTCTAGGTGTCCCTCAGGGCTCCATCCTAGGCCCTCTTCTATTTTCCATCTTTATCAA
Organism: Protopterus annectens; assembly: GCF_019279795.1. Classification (NCBI taxonomy): domain Eukaryota; kingdom Metazoa; phylum Chordata; order Ceratodontiformes; family Protopteridae; genus Protopterus; species Protopterus annectens. The sequence continues at coordinate 60,100,646 of NC_056749.1, read as the reverse complement.
CGACCTACACCATGTCACCCCACTATCTACTTGTATTCAATACGCTGATGATACTACCATCATTTGTTCTGCCTCCAACCAAAATGACTTACACTACCTTACCCAAAAAACTTTTACTACCATAGAGCAATGGTTCTCTAACCACTGTCTACTTCTAAACCCTAAGAAAACTAAACTACTCCTCTTCCTACCTACACACCAACCCCCCCTATTAACTTCTCTCTCACATCTAACAACGGCACCCTTATCTCCCCGGACCAAACAACCAAACTCCTAGGCATAACTATTGACAACCAACTTAAATTTGACTTTCATATCACCTCAACCATAAAAGCAACTAATAGAAAACTAGGTTCGCATTATAGAATCAAATCCTTCCTTACTACAGAAGCAAGAACTACCATAGCCATTATCTCATCTCTACACTACTTTATGCTTCCCCTATATATATGAACCTATCCAAATATAACATCAATAAACTTACATCAGCCTACAATAACATTGCCAGATTTGCCACGTCCTCCCCATATAAAACACATCACTGCAAAAATCTCCACCACCTAGGATGGCTAGAGCTACCTTACCTAATTCAATACTATCAGCTCTCTATAGCCCAGAAAGCCCTTCACCACCCTGGCAATACTCCTATGCTCTCCACCCTTATAAAGCCCTATAACAACCTAAAAAACCTTCGCTCATCTAGCAAAATACTGATTCAAACCTCTCAATCTAGGAATACTGCAGGAGACTCTATGTTCTCCAACTCAATTGGTAAAATATGGAACCTACTTCCTCCCAACCTGACATCCCAAACCTCCGTCTCACTATTTAAAACTAAACTAAAACACTACCTAGCCAACCACTGGCTATGCTCCTGTGACTACCCAAGCTGATCTTTCTGTTCCCCATGTCCCATGCACACATCTTTCTTTTTCCCAGCTTTAAGCTTTTAGTGTTCTCAATACTACTAAGATATGCCCTCACTTATCTAGCAACTTTACCCTAATCTACTTTATATTGCCTACTTTTAACATCCTATTGTAACCTATATTATTCTACCCATTCTAATACTCAAGTAAAAGCATTAACCCTTGAACCTTCCTCATATTGTCATTCAAATGTCCTAAGGATTGTGTATGCTTGTATATCCTTTGCACTGTGTACTTTTTCTCCATGCTTATTCTTATATTGTGTATTTTACTGTTTCTCGTGGGTGGAATTTTTGTATGTATTTGACAATATACTGTTAATTATCATGTATTAGATAGCGGAGCTTTTCTCCTCAGGCCTCCACTGAAAATGGACATGTATCCAGTTGGACTAGCCCGGTTAACAAATGTAAAATAAAAATAAATAAATAAAATACCAGATATACACATAAACAATAAAGGATAAGAGCTTTAATGCATGAAACTATGACAGAATAAAAACATAACAGATATACACATAAACAATAAAGGATAAGAGCTTTAATGCATTAAACTGTGGCAGAATAAGAAACATACCAGATATACACATAAACAATAAAGTATAACAGCTTTAATGCATGAAACTATGCAGTATAAAAAACATACCAGATAACCACATAAACAATAAAGGATAAGAGCTTTAATGCATGAAACTATGGCAGAATAAAAAAACATACCAGATATACACATAAGGGATAAGAGCTTTAATGCATTAACCTACGACAGAATAATAAACATATCAGATATTCATATAAACAATAAAGGATAAAAGCTTTAATGCATGAAACTATGACAGAATAAAAAACATACCAGATATACACATAAACAATAAATGATAAGAGCTTTAATGCATGAAACTATGCCAGAATAAAAAACATACCAGATATACACATATCCAATAAAGGATAAGAGCTTTAATGCATTAAACTATGACAGAATAAAAGCATACCAGTTATACACATAAACAATAAAGGATAACAGCTTTAATGCATTATACTATGACAGAACAAAAACATACCTGATATTCACATAAACAATAAAGGATAAAAGCTTTAATGCATTAAACTACGATAGAATAAAAACATATCAGATATATACATAAACAATATAGGATAAGAGCTTTAATGCATTAAACTATGACAGAATAAAAACATACCAGATAGACACATAAACAATAAACGATAAGAGCTTTAATGCATTAAACTACGTCAGAATAAAAACATACCAGATATACACATAAACAATAAAGGATAAGATCTTTAATTCATTAAACTACGACAGAATAAAAACATACCAGATATACACATAAACAATAAAGGATAAGAGCTTTAATACATTTAACTACGACAGAATAAAAACATACCAGATATACACTTAAACAATAAAGGATAAGTGCTTTAATACATGAATCTACGACAGAATAAAAAACATACCAGATATACACATAAACAATAAAGGATAAGAGCTTTAATTCATTAAACTACGACAGAATAAAAAATATACCAGATATACACCTAAACAATAAAGGATAAGAGCTTTAATGAGTTAAACTACGACAGAATAAAAACATACCAAATATCCACATAAACAATAAAGGATAAGAGCTTTAATGAATGAAACTATGACAGAATAAAAAGCATATCAGATATAGAGATAAACAATAAAGGATAAGAGCTTTAATGCATGAAACTACGACAGAATAAAAAACATAACACATAAACAATAAAGGATAAAAGCTTTAATGCATGAAACTATGACAGAATAAAAACATACCAAATATTCACATAAACAATAAAGGATAAGAGCTTTAATGCATGAAACTATGACAGAATAAAAAACATATCAGATATACAGATAAACAATAAAGGATAAGAGCTTTAATGCATGAAACTATGACAGAATAAAAAACATAACACATAAACAATAAAGGATAAAAGCTTTAATGCATTAAACTACGACAGAATAATAAACATACCAGATATACACATAAACAATAAAGGATAAAAGCTTTAATGCATGAAACTATGACAGAATAAAAAACATACCAGATATACACATAAACAATAAAGGATAAGAGCTTTAATGCGTTAAACTATAACAGAATACCAAACATACCAGATATACACAGAAATAATAAAGGAAAAAAGCTTTAATGCATTAAACTACGACAAATAAAAACATACCAGATATACAAATAAACAATAAAGGATAAGTGCTTTAATGCATGAAACTACGACAGAATAAAAACATACCAGATATACACATAAACAATAAAGGATAAGAGCTTTAATGCATGAAACGACAACAGAAAAAAAAACATACCAGATATACACATAAACAAGAAAGGATAAGAGCTTTAATGCATTAAACTACGACAGAATAATAAACATACCAGATATACGCATAAACAATAAAGTATAAAAGCTTTAATGCATGAAACTATGCAGAATAAAAAACATACCAGATATACACATAAACAATAAAGGATAAGAGCTTTAACGCATGAAACTATGGCAGAATAAAAAACATACCAGATATACACATAAGGGATAAGAGCTTTAATGCCTTAAACTACGACAGAATAGTAAACATACCAGATATACATATAAACAATAAAGGATAAAAGCTTTAATGCATGAAACTATGACAGAATAAAAAACATACCAGATATACACATAAACAATAAATGATAAGAGCTTTAATGCATGAAACTACGACAGAATAAAAAACATACCAGATATACTCATAAACAATAAAGGATAAGTGCTTTAATGCATTAAACTATAACAGAATAAAAAACATACCAGATATACACATAGACAATAAAGGATAAGAGCTTTAATGCATTAAACTACGACAGAATAAAAGCATACCAGATATACACATAAACAATAAAGGATAACAGTTTTAATGCATTATACAATGACAGAATAAAAACATACCAGATATACACATAAACAATAAAGGATAAAAGCTTTAATGCATTAAAGATCATCTCTACTTGACTCCAAGTAGACTATTCTCTATCTGTTAAACGTAGCACTTGCTCCTACAGTACTTATTACCTTGATACGGCACTCTTGTCATAGATAGTACCCCAAAAAGGCAACCCCCCATTTCTCGGTCACCCACGTCCCCCGGAATCTTTTTTAAAGTTTTTTTTGTCTATTCCTTCTAGCATGTCGAGGGAACAGTTGCTAGTGTCCTCTCCTGCTCAGCTGGTTAACCTGGGAATATTGAGGCAATGTTACAATTGCCTCATGTACACAGACAACCCTCTCCTCCTCCCACAAAACACAAATACATGCGAGATGCAACTATACGGCCAAACTGGAGGCTGAGCTCTCAACATAGGACTGGCAAGACCAGTCAGGAGGAGAAGGTTACCACACACACTATAGACCCAGTCTCACATAGTACCATTACAACCTCAAATCATACACATAAACACACAAAGACATACTCGGAGGCTCTGATCAAAAATCTACCAAAACAGCAGAGGCCACCAAAGCAGACACCCAAACAACCACCACCTCAGAACACAACACCTGCAACACATAGACCTCACAGTCAGAGTGTCAAACAGTCACAGCCCTTAAGGCCAAACACAATGCTAGACACACTAGTCATTGGTGACTCCATAGTCAGACACACTGACGTCCCGCTCACCAGACTGAGTAAGGAGAAGGTCACAGTAAGCTGCCTGTCGGGCGCTAGAATCCGCCACATAATGCAAGCACTCAGGTCTCTCAACAGCAGGTACAAATATGACTCAGTCATTGTCCACGCTGGTGTAAATGACCTGAGACGACCTCCTTGGACTACATGAAAAGAGACATTGAGGAGCTCTCTGATTATGTAGCCCAGGCAGGTATGACCCTGACCTTGAGCAGTATCCTACCTTCCCCAAGAATGATGCCACAATACAGAGATAAGATGATCAGCTTTAACAATTGGCTTAAACACTGGTGTCATTCAAAGGGGATCCAGTGTCTGTCTGCCTGGGATGACATGCTGGACAAGCCACGCTGCTTGGCAGGGACGGCTTGCACCTGTCACCCTGGGATTCGGATATTGGCAAAGGCTCTTGCCACCCCATAGTGCCTTTTTAGGCAAGGCTCAAATTCTAAACCTACCACCCTAGAACACAAAAAAGCAAAAAAACTAAGGGTAATGCTGCTCAATGCCAGAAGTCTAAATCTCAAAATGCACGCACTCGAGGCCCTTCTCAGTATGGAGAACATCGATGCCTGTGCTGTGACAGAAACCTGGTTCAAGGCTCCTGAGAGCACCCCAGCGCTATCAGGTTTTACCTCATATCATGCGTTCCCCAAAATCCGGACAATACCAAGAAAGGAGGGGTATCCATATTCATCAAGGACACCCACACCTCAAGACTGGTGGCAACGCCACGATGCATCGGAGACCATCCAGGTGCAATTAACCATAGGCAAGACAGCTCTGCAAATTGTAGCATGTTACAGGCCACCCTCACAAACTCAGGAACCTCACATGGCCTTCCTGAAAACACTAGAGGGATAAATGTATCACCAAACACCATCATACTAGGTGACTTCAATTACCCTAATATAGACTGGGAACACTACTCAAGCCCAAACACCCTAGCCCAAAAGTTCCTGGAATTCATAAACTCAAATGCCATGGAACAACTAGTCACCATCCCACAAGAGGAGATAACATACTTGATCTCATCATCACGAACATGGGAGCACAATGTTCAACACTGGAGGTGTACCCCTCACTGGTGAGATCAGACCACAAACTAATCTCGCTGGAGGTCCTCATCCCACCCCACCTGAAATAAAAAGACCACAGTAAAGAACTTCTCAAAGCCGACTTCACACTTCTAAAGACTAGTGTGGTCTCCTTTAAGGCCCCGAGCCGGGCGGAAAACAGTACTCAAGCCGCTGAATCACTTACAAATGCCTTCTACCAGCACCTGCAGGACTGCATGGATAAGGCAATCCCAAGCAAAACAAAGACTCTTTGTACCAAAGGCAAGCGTCCAGTCTGGTGGACCCCAGCCATAAACAAACTCTACAACAAAAGGAGGAAGCTACTACAAGATAGAGCAAAATCCTTAAAAGGTAAGACACCCTTGATCACTATAAGTAAAAAACTAAGAGCTCTCATAAAATAATCCAAAGCAAATTTCGAGAGAAAAATAGCTAAAGACTCAAAAGACAATCATAAGGCCTTCTTTAGCTATGTTAGAAACCTGGGAGGAAACTCCCAGATATGCTCAGAGCTAGTTCAAAATGATGTGAAGATTACTGATCCTACAGACATTGCCAACATACTGGCTGACAGGTTCAGTGCAGACTTCCCCCTCCCCAAAAGGAGAGATATCTATACCAAACGATTGCAGCCCCCAAACATCTCCAGCCCAAGTGAGAACTGCTCTCCAAAGCAAAAACACAGCATCCATGGGACCTGATGGTGTCCCTGGCTGTGTGCTCCATGAACTCAATGAGGAATTAAACCCACAGCTAGGACAGCTGTTTAATCAAAGTCTTACCTCTGGATATTACCCAGGAGTGGCACTGCAACTGTGGTACCACTTCACAAAGGCGGTGCCTCCACCGACCCTGGAAATTACCGGCCCATTAGCTTGACAAGCCTTATCTGCAAAGCCATGGAGAGGATCATAATGGACCTCATAAATAAAGACATAGGAATTTGCAGACTTTGGATCCAACCCAGTTTGGCTTTGTCAAAGGCAGATCATGCCTTTTAAACTTGGTTGACTTTTTCGAAACAGTCACCAAAGCCATTGATGAGGGAAAGGCAGTCCATACAGCCTACCTCGATCTGGCTAAGGCCTTCGATACAATACCCAACTCAGGTATCATTGAAAAACTCATCAGCTTAAATGTCAACCCATACATCACAAGATGGGTTGCAAACTGGCTGAGTGACAGAACCCACAGGGTCAGAGTTGCTGGCGCCATGTCAGACTCAAAGCCTGTCACAAGTGGTGTCCCACAGGGCTCAGTCCTGGGCCCACTCTTGTTTGGCATCTACTTTTCCAGTACAAGCAAACACAGGAGGGTTATGGCTGACAAAGTTTGCAGATGACTGCAAACTGGCCATAGTAGAAAACACATCTGATACAGATATCCTTCAGAAGGGTCTCACAGAAGCGGATAACTGGTGCCAGAGCCACGGCCTAAAGTTAAATGCCAAAAATGCATAGTCATACCCTTCAGGAAAAACAAGGTTACCCTAGCTACCAAATAGGTGGCAATCCACTGAGCACAGAAGAAGTTATCAGGGACCTGGGGACCCAGGTTGATAGTAGTCTGTCATTCGACACCCATGTAGCTAAAGTAGTTAGGAAGACCTTCTACATTGCCCACCTTATCATGAAGGGATTCTCATCTAGATCAAGGGAGGTCATAGTCTCCCTTTACTCATCACTCATCAGACCAATGATTGAGTACAATGCCCCATTCGAATGTATCTGACCCGACACTTGCAGCAGCTGGAGAGGCCACAAAAGTTCCTCACCAAAAGGATAAAGGGTCTCAAAAATCTGTCCTATGCTGCCCGACTGAAAGAACTCCAGCTCTATTCAGTCGCCACCGCTTGCTCAGAGGTGACCTTTGCCTAACATACAAGGCCATGTCAAACCCAGATTTGATGAATATGCTTCACCTCAAAAATCTAGATCCATCAGAGCCACAAGGCGGAGACTTAAACCTTGACACGGCTATTAATAGGACGTGCTGGAGGGATAGATTCATCACCCAAAGACTCCCTATGCTGTGGAACAAAATCCCAGTACATGTGAGGCAGAGTACCTCGCTGGCCTTGTTCAAGAGAAATCTTGACCAATGGATGGGAGATCACAGATATACCCCAGGGATAACCTCAGTGTCACTGCTCGACAGAGGCACAGCAAAATAATGGGTATAGTTCCCCATACTAAAGGGGTGGCGTAAGCCACAAAACGATGGGCTAGGCTTGTAAATGCCCTCGGGCAGATAGCCTAGTATGAACCTATGAACCTATGAACCTATGAACTACGACAGAATAAAAACATATCATATATACACATAAACAATAAAGGATAAGAGCTTTAATGCATTAAACTATGTCAGAATAAAAACATACCAGATAGACACATAAACAATAAACGATAAGAGCTTTAATGCATTAAACTAAGACAGAATAATAAACATACCAAATATACACATAAACAATAAAGGATAAGAGCTTTAATGCATTAAACTACGTCAGAATAAAAACATACCAGATATACACATAAACAATAAAGGATAAGAGCTTTATTGCATTAAACTACGACAGAATAAAAACATACCAGATATACACATAAACAATAAAGGATAAGAGCTTTAATACATTTAACTACGATAGAATAAAAACATACCAGATATACACTTAAACAATAAAGGATAAGTGCTTTAATGCATGAATCTATGACAGAATAAAAAACATACCCGATATACACATAAACAATAAAGGATAAGAGCTTTAATGTGTTAAACTACAACAAAATAAAAACATACCAGATATCCACATAAACAATAAAGGATAAGTGCTTTAATGCATGAAACTATGACAGAATAAAAAACATATCAGATATACACATAAACAATAAAGGATAAGAGCTTTAATGCATTAAACTACGACAGAATAAAAAACATACGAGATATACACATTATTTATTTATTTATTTTTATTTATTTTATTTTACATTTGTTAACCGGGAGAGTCCGACTGGATACATGTCCATTTTCAGCGGAGGCCCGGGGAGAAAAGCTCCAGGTACATAACAGACATATGAACATTGTTAATGCAAAAAAGGAAGATAGTTGAGTTCTAAATACAATATAAAGATACATCACATCTTGGGAAAAAAATAACAGCAGCATATAAAAAAAAAACATAGGTCAGTTACAAAGGCGAGGCGCCTTGTTAAAAAGCGGTTAAGGATAGCGAGGTAAGAGAAAGGTAAAAGATAGTGGTTATAAACAATATAGGATAAGAGCTTTAATGCATGAATCTACGATAGAATAAAAAACATACCAGATATACAAATAAACAATAAAGATTAAGAGCTTTAATGCATTAAGCTACGATAGAATAACAAACATACCAGATATACATATAAACAATAAAGGATAAGAGCTTTAATGGATTAAACTACGACAGAATAAAAACATACCAGATATACACATAAACAATAAAAGATAAGAGCTTTAATGCATTAAACTACGACAGAATAATAAACATACCAGATATACACATAAACAATAAAGGATAAAAGCTTTAATGCATGAAACTATGACAGAATAAAATACACACCAGATATACACATAAACAATAAATGATAAGAGCTTTAATGCATGAAACTACGACAGAATAAAAAACATACCAGATATACACATAAACAATAAAGGATAAGAGCTTTAATGCATTAAACTACAACAAAATAAAAGCATCCCAGATATTCACATAAACAATAAAGGATAACAGCTTTAATGCATTATACTATGACAGAATAAAAAACATACCAGATATACACATAAACAATAAAGGATAAAAGCTTTAATGCATTAAACTACGACAGAATAAAAACATACCAGATATACACATAAACAATAAAGGATAAGAGCTTTAATGCATTAAACTATGACAGAATAAAAACATACCAGATAGACACATAAACAATAAATGATAAGAGCTTTAATACATTTAACTACAACAGAATAAAAACATACCAGATATACACTTAAAAAATAAAGGATAAGTGCTTTAATGCAAGAATCTACTACAGAATAAAAAACATACCAGATATACACATAAACAATAAAGGATAAGAGCTTTAATGCATTAAACTATGATAGAATAAAAAATACACCAGATATACACATAAGGGATAAGAGCTTTAATGCATTAAACTACGACAGAATATTAAACATACCAGATATACATATAAACAATAAAGGATAAAAGCTTTAATGCATGAAACTATGACAGAATAAAAAACATACTAGATATACACATAAGCAATTAATGATAAGAGCTTTAATGCATGAAACTACGACAGAATAAAAAACATACCAGATATACACATAAACAATAAAGGATAAGTGCTTTAATGCATTAAACTATGACAGAATAAAAACATACCAAATAGACACATAAACAATAAATGATAAGAGCTTTAAGGCATTAAACTATGTTAGAATAAAAACATACCATATATACACATAAACAAAAAAGGATAAGATCTTTAACGCATTAAATTACAACAGAATAAAAACATACCAGATATACACATAAACAATAAAGGATAAGAGCTTTAATATATTTAACTACAACAGAATAAAAAATTACCAGATATACACTTAAACAATAAAGGATAAGTGCTTTAATGCATGAATCTACTACAGAATAAAAAACATACCAGATATACAGATAAACAATAAAGGATAAGAGCTTTAATGCATTAACCTACGACAGAATAATATACCAGATATACACATAAACAATAAAGGATAAGAGCTTTAATGTGTTAAACTATGACAGACTAAAAACATACCAGATATCCACATAAACAATAAAGGATAAGAGCTTTAATGCATGAAACTATGACAGAATAAAAAACATACCAGATATACACATAAACAATAAAGGATAAGAGCTTTAATGCATGAAACTATGACAGAATAAAAAACATACCAGATATACACATAAACAATAAAGGATAAGAGCTTTAATGCATTAAACTACGACAGAATAAAAAACATACCAGATATACACATAAACAATAAAGGATAAGAGCTTTAATGCATAAAACTACGAAAGAATAAAAAACATATCAGATATACACATAAACAATAAAGATTAAGAGCTTTAATGCATTAAACTACGATAGAATAACAAACATACCAGATATACATATAAACAATAAAGGATAAGAGCTGTAATGGATTAAAGTACGACAGAATTAAAACATACCAGATATACACATAAACAATAAAAGATAAAAGCTTTAATGCATGAAACTATGACAGAATAAAAAACATACTAGATATACACATAAACAATAAATGATAAGAGCTTTAATGCATGAAACTAGGACAGAATAAATAACATACCAGATATACACATAAACAATAAAGGATAAGTGCTTTAATGCATTAAACTATGAAAGAATAAAAAACATACCAGATATACACATAGCCAATAAAGGATAAGAGCTTTAATGTATTAAACTACAACAAAATAAAAGCATACCAGATATACACATAAACAAAAAAGGATAACAGCTTCAATGCATTATACTACGACAGAATAAAAACATACCAGATATACACATAAACAATAAAGGATAAAAGCTTTAATGCATTAAACTATGACAGAATAAAAACATGCCAGATATACACATAAACAATAAAGGATAAGAGCTTTAATGCATTAAACAATGACAGAATAAAAAATATATCAGATATACACATAAACAATAAAGGATAAGAGCTTTAATGCATGAAACTATGACAGAATAAAAAATATACCAGATATACACATAAACAATAAAGGATAAGAGCTTTAATGCATGAAACTACGACAGAATAAAAAACATAACACATAAACAATAAAGGATAAGAGCTTTAATGCATGAAACTATGACAGCATAAAAAACATACCAGATATACACATAAACAATAAAGGATAAGAGCTTTAATGCATTAAACTATGACAGAATAAAAAACATACCAGATATACACATAAACAATAAAGGATAAGAGCTTTAATGCATGAAACTACGACAGAATAAAAAACATACCAGATATATACATAAACAATAAAGATTAAGAGCTTTAATGCATTAAACTACGATAGAATAACAAACATACCAGATATACATATAAACAATAAAGGATAAGAGCTTTAATGGATTAAAGTACGACAGAATTAAAACATACCAGATATACACATAAACAATAAAAGATAAAAGCTTTAATGCATGAAACTATGACAGAATAAAAACATACTAGATATACACATAAACAATAAATTATAAGAGCTTTAATGCATGAAACTATGACAGAATAAATAACATACCAGATATACACATAAACAATAAAGGATAAGTGCTTTAATGCATTAAACTATGACAGAATAAAAAACATACCAGATATCCACATAGCCAATAAAGGATACGAGCTTTAATGTATTAAACTACGAAAAAATAAAAGCATACCAGATATACACATAAACAAAAAAGGATAACAGCTTTAATGCATTATACTACGACAGAAGAAAAGCATACCAGATATACACATAAACAATAAAGGATAAAAGCTTTAATGCATTAAACTATGACAGAATAAACACATGCCAGATATACACATAAACAATAAAGGATAAGAGCTTTAATGCATTAAACTATGACAGAATAAAAAATATACCAGATATACACATAAACAATAAAGGATAAGAGCTTTAATGCATGAAACTACGACAGAATAAAAAATATACCAGATATACACATAAACAATAAAGGATAAGAGCTTTAATGCATGAAACTACAACAGAATAAAAAACATAACACATAAACAATAAAGGATAAGAGCTTTAATGCATGAAACTATGACAGCATAAAAAACATACCAGATATACACATAAACAATAAAGGATAAGAGCTTTAATGCATTAAACTACGACAGAATAAAAAATATACCAGATATACACATAAACAATAAAGGATAAGAGCTTTAATGCATGAAACTACGACAGAATAAAAAACATAACACATAAACAATAAAGGATAAGAGCTTTAATGCATGAAACTATGACAGCATAAAAAACATACCAGATATACACATAAACAATAAAGGATAAGAGCTTTAATGCATTAAACTACGACAGAATAAAAAACATACCAGATATACACATAAACAATAAAGGATAAGAGCTTTAATGTATGAAACTACGACAGAATAAAAAACATACCAGATATACACATAAACAATAAAGATTAAGAGCTTTAATGCATTAAACAACGATAGAATAACAAACATACCAGATATACATATAAACAATAAAGGATAAGAGCTTTAATGGATTAAAGTACGACAGAATTAAAACATACCAGATATACAGATAAACAATAAAAGATAAAAGCTTTAATGCATGAAACTATGACAGAATAAAAAACATACCAGATATACACATAAACAATAAAGGATAAGAGTTTTAATGCATTAAGCTACGACAGAATAAAAACATACCAGATATACATATAAACAATAAAGGATAAAAGCTTTAATGCATTAAACTATGACAGAATAACAAACATACCAGATATACACGTAAACAATAAAGGATAAAAGCTTTAATGCATTAAACTATGACAGAATAACAAACATACCAGGTATATACATAAACAATAAAGGATAAGTGCTTTAATGCATGAAACTACGACAGAATAAAAACATACCAGATAAACACATAAACAATAAAGGATAAGAGCTTTAATGCATTAAACTATGACAGAATAATAAACATACCAGATATACACATTAACAATAAAGGATAAAAGCTTTAATGCATTAAACTATGACAGAATAACAAATATACCAAATATACACATAAACAATAAAGGATAAGAGCTTTAATGCATGAAACTATGACAGCATAAAAAACATACCAGATATACACATAAACAATAAAGGATAAGAGCTTTAATGCATTAAACTATGACAGAATAACAAACATACCAGATATACACATAAACAATAAAGGATAACAGCTTTAATGCATTATACTATGACAGAACAAAACATACCAGATATTCACATAAACAATAAAGGATAAAAGCTTTAATGCATTAAACTACGATAGAATAAAAACATATCAGATATATACATAAACAATATAGGATAAGAGCTTTAATGCATTAAACTATGACAGAATAAAAACATACCAGATAGACACATAAACAATAAACGATAAGAGCTTTAATGCATTAAACTATGTCAGAATAAAAACATACCAGATATACACATAAACAATAAAGGATAAGATCTTTAATTCATTAAACTACGACAGAATAAAAACATACCAGAAATACACATAAACAATAAAGGATAAGAGCTTTAATACATTTAACTACGACAGAATAAAAACATACCAGATATACACTTAAACAATAAAGGATAAGTGCTTTAATACATGAATCTACGACAGAATAAAAAACATACCAGATATACACATAAACAATAAAGGATAAGAGCTTTAATTCATTAAACTACGACAGAATAAAAAATATACCAGATATACACCTAAACAATAAAGGATAAGAGCTTTAATGAGTTAAACTACGACAGAATAAAAAAATACCAAATATCCACATAAACAATAAAGGATAAGAGCTTTAATGAATGAAACTATGACAGAATAAAAAGCATATCAGATATACAGATAAACAATAAAGGATAATAGCTTTAATGCATGAAACTACAACAGGATAAAAAACATAACACATAAACAATAAAGGATAAAAGCTTTAATGCATGAAACTATGACAGAATAAAAACATACCAAATATTCACATAAACAATAAAGGATAAGAGCTTTAATGCATGAAACTATGACAGAATAAAAAACATATCCGATATACAGATAAACAATAAAGGATAAGAGCTTTAATGCATGAAACTATGACAGAATAAAAAACATAACACATAAACAATAAAGGATAAAAGCTTTAATGCATGAAACTATGACAGAATAAAAAACATACCAGATATTCACATAAACTATAAAGGATAAGAGCTTTAATGCATTAAACTATGACAGAATAAAAAACATACCAGATATACACATAAACAATAAAAGATAAGAGCTTTAATGCATGAAACTATGACAGAATAAAAAACATACCAGATATGCACATAAACAATAAAGATTAAGAGCTTTAATGCATTAAACTACGATAGAATAACAAACATACCAGATATACATATAAACAATAAAGGATAAGAGCTTTAATGGATTAAACTACGACAGAATAAAAACATACCAGATATACACATAAACAATAAAAGATAAGAGCTTTAATGCATAAAACTATGACAGAATAAAAAACATACCAGATATACACATAAACAATAAAGGATAAGAACTTTAATGCATTAAACTACGACAGAATAATAAACATACCAGATATACACATAAACAATAAAGGATAAAAGCTTTAATGCATGAAACTATGACAGAATAAAAAACATACCAGATATACACATAAACAATAAAGGATAAGAGCTTTAATGCGTTAAACTATAACAGAATACCAAACATCCCAGATATACACAGAAATAATAAAGGAAAAAAGCTTTAATGCATTAAACTACGACAAATAAAAACATACCAGATATACAAATAAACAATAAAGGATAAGTGCTTTAATACATGAAACTACGACAGAATAAAAAACATACCAGATATACACATAAACAATAAAGAATAAGAGCTTTAATGCATGAAACGACAACAGAAAAAAAAACATACCAGATATACACATAAACAAGAAAGGATAAGAGCTTTAATGCATTAAACTACGACAGAATAATAAACATACCAGATATACGCATAAACAATAAAGTATAAAAGCTTTAATGCATGAAACTATGCAGAATAAAAAACATACCAGATATACACATAAACAATAAAGGATAAGAGCTTTAACGCATGAAACTATGGCAGAATAAAAAACATACCAGATATACACATAAGGGATAAGAGCTTTAATGCCTTAAACTACGACAGAATAGTAAACATACCAGATATACAAATAAACAATAAAGGATAAAAGCTTTAATGCATGAAACTATGACAGAATAAAAAACATACCAGATATACACATAAACAATAAATGATAAGAGCTTTAATGCATGAAACTACGACAGAATAAAAAACATACCAGATATACTCATAAACAATAAAGGATAAGTGCTTTAATGCATTAAACTATAACAGAATAAAAAACATACCAGATATACACATAGCCAATAAAGGATAAGAGCTTTAATGCATTAAACTACGACAGAATAAAAGCATACCAGATATACACATAAACAATAAAGGATAACAGTTTTAATGCATTATACAATGACAGAATAAAAACATACCAGATATACACATAAACAATAAAGGATAAAAGCTTTAATGCATTAAACTACGACAGAATAAAAACATATCATATATACACATAAACAATAAAGGATAAGAGCTTTAATGCATTAAACTACGTCAGAAGAAAAACATACCAGATATACACATAAACAATAAAGGATAAGAGCTTTATTGCATTAAACTACGACAGAATAAAAACATACCAGATATACACATAAACAATAAAGGATAAGAGCTTTAATACATTTAACTACGATAGAATAAAAACATACCAGATATACACTTAAACAATAAAGGATAAGTGCTTTAATGCATGAATCTATGACAGAATAAAAAACATACCCGATATACACATAAACAATAAAGGATAACAGCTTTAATGTGTTAAACTACAACAAAATAAAAACATACCAGATATCCACATAAACAACAAAGGATAAGAGCTTTAATGCATGAAACTATGACAGAATAAAAAACATATCAGATATACACATAAACAATAAAGGATAAGAGCTTTAATGCATGAAACTACAACAGAATAAAAACATAACACATAAACAATAAAGGATAAGAGCTTTAATGCATGAAACTATGACAGAATAAGAAACATACCAGATATACACATAAACAATAAAGGATAAGAGCTTTAATGCATTAAACTACGACAGAATAAAAAACATACGAGATATACACATAATTTATTTATTTATTTTTATTTATTTTATTTTACATTTGTTAACCGGGAGAGTCCGACTGGATACATGTCCATTTTCAGCGGAGGCCCGGGGAGAAAAGCTCCAGGTACATAACAGACATATGAACATTGTTAATGCAAAAAAGGAAGATAGTTGAGTTCTAAATACAATATAAAGATACATCACATCTTGGGAAAAAAATAACAGCAGCATATAAAAAAAAACATAGGTCAGTTACAAAGGCGAGGCGCCTTGTTAAAAAGCGGTTAAGGATAGCGAGGTAAGAGAAAGGTAAAAGATAGTGGTTATAAACAATATAGGATAAGAGCTTTAATGCATGAATCTACGATAGAATAAAAAACATACCAGATATACACATAAACAATAAAGATTAAGAGCTTTAATGCATTAAACTACAATAGAGTAACAAACATACCAGATATACATATAAACAATAAAGGATAAGAGCTTTAATGGATTAAACTACGACAGAATAAAAACATACCAGATATACACATAAACAATAAAAGATAAGAGCTTTAATGCATGAAACTATGACAGAATAAAAAACATACCAGATATACACATAAACAATAAAGGATAAGAACTTTAATGCATTAAACTATGACAGAATAATAAACATACCAGATATACACATAAACAATAAAGGATAAAAGCTTTAATGCATGAAACTATGACAGAATAAAATACATACCAGATATACACATAAACAATAAATGATAAGAGCTTTAATGCATGAAACTACGACAGAATAAAAAACATACCAGATATACACATAAACAATAAAGTATAAGTGCTTTAATGCATTAAACTATGACAGAATAAAAAACATACCAGATATACACATAGCCAATAAAGGATAAGAGCTTTAATGCATTAAACTACAACAAAATAAAAGCATCCCAGATATTCACATAAACAATAAAGGATAACAGCTTTAATGCATTATACTATGACAGAATAAAAAACAAACCAGATATACACATAAACAATAAAGGATAAAAGCTTTAATGCATTAAACTACGACAGAATAAAAACATACCAGATATACACATAAACAATAAAGGATAAGAGCTTTAATGCATTAAACTATGACAGAATAAAAACATACCAGATAGACACATAAACAATAAATGATAAGAGCTTTAATGCATTAAACTATGTCAGAATAAAAACATACCAGATATACACATAAACAATAAAGGATAAGAGCTTTAATACATTTAACTACAACAGAATAAAAAATTACCAGATATACACTTAAACAATAAAGGATAAGTGCTTTAATGCATGAATCTACTACAGAATAAAAAACATACCAGATATACAGATAAACAATAAAGGATAAGAGCTTTAATGCATTAACCTACGACAGAATAAAAAATATACCAGATATACACATAAACAATAAAGGATAAGAGCTTTAATGTGTTAAACTATGACAGACTAAAAACATACCAGATATCCACATAAACAATAAAGGATAAGAGCTTTAATGCATGAAACTATGACAGAATAAAAAACATACCAGATATACACATAAACAATAAAGGATAAGAGCTTTAATGCATGAAACTATGACAGAATAAAAAACATACCAGATATACACATAAACAATAAAGGATAAGAGCTTTAATGCATTAAACTACGACAGAATAAAAAACATACCAGATATACACATAAACAATAAAGGATAAGAGCTTTAATGCATAAAACTACGACAGAATAAAAAACATATCAGATATACACATAAACAATAAAGATTAAGAGCTTTAATGCATTAAACTACGATAGAATAACAAACATACCAGATATACATATAAACAATAAAGGATAAGAGCTTTAATGGATTAAAGTACGACAGAATTAAAACATACCAGATATACACATAAACAATAAAAGATAAAAGCTTTAATGCATGAAACTATGACAGAATAAAAAACATACTAGATATACACATAAACAATAAATGATAAGAGCTTTAATGCATGAAACTAGGACAGAATAAATAACATACCAGATATACACATAAACAATAAAGGATAAGTGCTTTAATGCATTAAACTATGACAGAATAAAAAACATACCAGATATACACATAGCCAATAAAGGATAAGAGCTTTAATGTATTAAACTACGACAAAATAAAAGCATACCAGATATACACATAAACAAAAAAGGATAACAGCTTCAATGCATTATACTACGACAGAATAAAAACATTCCAGATATACACATAAACAATAAAGGATAAAAGCTTTAATGCATTAAACTATGACAGAATAAAAACATGCCAGATATACACATAAACAATAAAGGATAAGAGCTTTAATGCATTAAACTATGACAGAATAAAAAATATATCAGATATACACATAAACAATAAAGGATAAGAGCTTTAATGCATGAAACTATGACAGAATAAAAAATATACCAGATATACACATAAACAATAAAGGATAAGAGCTTTAATGCATGAAACTACGACAGAATAAAAAACATAACACATAAACAATAAAGGATAAGAGCTTTAATGCATGAAACTATGACAACATAAAAAACATACCAGATATACACATAAACAATAAAGGATAAGAGCTTTAATGCATTAAACTACGACAGAATAAAAAATATACCAGATATACACATAAACAATAAAGGATAAGAGCTTTAATGCATGAAACTACGACAGAATAAAAAAACATAACACATAAACAATAAAGGATAAGAGCTTTAATGCATGAAACTATGACAGCATAAAAAACATACCAGATATACACATAAACAATAAAGGATAAGAGCTTTAATGCATGAAACTATGACAGAATAAAAAACATACCAGATATACACATAAACAATAAAGGATAAGAGCTTTAATGCATGAAACTACGACAGAATAAAAAACATACCAGATATATACATAAACAATAAAGATTAAGAGCTTTAATGCATTAAACTACGATAGAATAACAAACATGCCAGATATACATATAAACAATAAAGGATAAGAGCTTTAATGGATTAAAGTACGACAGAATTAAAACATACCAGATATACACATAAACAATAAAAGATAAAAGCTTTAATGCATGAAACTATGACAGAATAAAAAACATACTAGATATACACATAAACAATAAATTATAAGAGCTTTAATGCATGAAACTACGACAGAATAAATAACATACCAGATATACACATAAACAATAAAGGATAAGTGCTTTAATGCATTAAACTATGACAGAATAAAAAACATACCAGATATGCACATAGCCAATAAAGGATAAGAGCTTTAATGTATTAAACTACGAAAAAATAAAAGCATACCAGAGATACACATAAACAAAAAAGGATAACAGCTTTAATGCATTATACTACGACAGAATAAAAACATACCAGATATACACATAAACAATAAAGGATAAAAGCTTTAATGCATTAAACTATGACAGAATAAACACATGCCAGATATACACATAAACAATAAAGGATAAGAGCTTTAATGCATTAAACTATGACAGAATAAAAAATATACCAGATATACACATAAACAATAAAGGATAAGAGCTTTAATGCATGAAACTACGACAGAATAAAAAATATACCAGATATACACATAAACAATAAAGGATAAGAGCTTTAATGCATGAAACTACGACAGAATAAAAAACATAACACATAAACAATAAAGGATAAGAGCTTTAATGCATGAAACTATGACAGCATAAAAAACATACCAGATATACACATAAACAATAAAGGATAAGAGCTTTAATGC
Organism: Protopterus annectens; assembly: GCF_019279795.1. Classification (NCBI taxonomy): domain Eukaryota; kingdom Metazoa; phylum Chordata; order Ceratodontiformes; family Protopteridae; genus Protopterus; species Protopterus annectens. The sequence goes on along the minus strand of NC_056749.1, from coordinate 60,079,992 downwards.
ATTAAACTACGACAGAATAAAAAATATACCAGATATATACATAAACAATAAAGGATAAGAGCTTTAATGCATGAAACTACGACAGAATAAAAAACATAACACATAAACAATAAAGGATAAGAGCTTTAATGCATGAAACTATGACAGCATAAAAAACATACCAGATATACACATAAACAATAAAGGATAAGAGCTTTAATGCATTTAACTACGACAGAATAAAAAACATACCAGATATACACATAAACAATAAAGGATAAGAGCTTTAATGCATGAAACTACGACAGAATAAAAAACATACCAGATATACACATAAACAATAAAGATTAAGAGCTTTAATGCATTAAACAACGATAGAATAACAAACATACCAGATATACATATAAACAATAATGGATAAGAGCTTTAATGGATTAAAGTACGACAGAATTAAAACATACCAGAGATACAGATAAACAATAAAAGATAAAAGCTTTAATGCATGAAACTATGACAGAATAAAAAACATACCAGATATACACATAAACAATAAAGGATAAGAGTTTTAATGCGTTAAGCTACGACAGAATAAAAACATACCAGATATACACATAAACAATAAAGGATAAAAGCTTTAATGCATTAAACTATGACAGAATAACAAGCATACCAGATATACACGTAAACAATAAAGGATAAAAGCTTTAATGCATTAAACTATGACAGAATAACAAACATACCAGGTATATACATAAACAATAAAGGATAAGTGCTTTAATGCATGAAACTACGACAGAATAAAAACATACCAGATAAACACATAAACGATAAAGGATAAGAGCTTTAATGCATTAAACTACGACAGAATAATAAACATACCAGATATACACATTAACAATAAAGGATAAAAGCTTTAATGCATTAAACTATGACAGAATAACAAATATACCAAATATACACATAAACAATAAAGGATAAGAGCTTTAATGCATTAAACTATGACAGAATAACAAACATACCAGATATACACATAAACAATAAAGGATAAGAGCTTTAATGCATTAAACTACGACAGAATAATAAACATACCAGATATACACATAAACAATAATGGATAAAAGCTTTAATGCATTAAACTACGACAGGATAACAAACATACCGGATATACACATAAACAATAAAGGATAAAAATTTTAATGCATTAAACTACAACAGAATAAAAACATACCAGGTATACACATAAACAATAAAGGATAAGAGCTTTCATACGGTATTACTGGCATTCCTCAGATATTTAAAAATGATCATGTGATAACTTTAAATAAGATAAAGTTACATGATGCATTAGGAAGCATAAAGGGACAATGTAGAAACCACCAAAACCCCAGTAAACTTAGATTATATATATATATATATGGTTCCACTTCATATCATCAAATTATCATTTCATTGAATTGCAAACCATCGAGACCAAATTGTCGAAAACCCATTTCATCGAAAACTCATTTCATCGAATCTCAAATCATTGAAAACTATGAAGCAACTACAAATAACATTCCAGACACTTTGTACTTTGTGTATGCAGGGGGGCAAGCCCCCCCTGCACCCCCCTGTGGGGGGCTCCACCCCCCACATCCCCTGTAATTAAATATACCAACTCCTAGGTCACACTACAGTGGGGGAAAAAGGTAATTTCCTAACCCCACTGTAGTGCGACCTTGGAGTTGGTATATTTAATTACGGGGGGTGTGGGGTGCGGAGCCCACCACTTGGGGGGGTGCAGGGGGGCTTTCCCCCCTGCATAAACGTAGTAAAAACATTGTGGAATGTTATTTGTAGTTGCTTCATAGTTTTCAATGATTTGAGATTCGATTAAATGAATTTTCGATGAAATGGGTTTTCGACGATTTGGTCTCGATGATTTGCAATTCAATGAAATGATAATTCGATGATATGAAGTGGAACCATATATATATATATATATATATATATATATATATATATATATATACTACCCAGAATCTTGCTAGTAGGGAACTAGCGCCCAAAAAACATCATAAATATGAAACAAACTATATAGATGTTTTCTCAACTATAAAGTTTGCTAAATAATACCTACCAAAATAAGTTAAGTATTAAGTTTTAAAATAGTAGGTCAAGCTGTACAAAACATAAACATTCAGAGAGAAGTCATAAAAGACATAAATCTGACATAAGAAGTAATGAATGACATTAGTTAAATCAAGTTAACAATAAATGAAAATTAAAAAAATATAATTCATCTATCATAAGCATTCATTTTAAGAGGTGTTCAAAAATATCTATCACCAAAGTTCTCACTGTTCCAATAAAATGCTGCAGGGGCCTCCCCTAGATGTGAGGTTAACTTGCTCCAAAGCCACAAAGTGAAACACATGTTCTTCAAAATCATTAATATATTTAAATAGGGGATTTGTAATTTTTGCCTTTTGAATGTCATAAGTATGTTCATATATTCGTTGTTTTAGTTTTCATTCAGTTTTCCCAATATGTAAAGTGGAGCAAGATTTGCAAATAGCAGCATAAACAACTCCTTTTGTTTGACAGTTAAAGTGCCTAGGAATGGAAATAGACTTGTTACCCAATGAAACCTGTTCACAATTTAAAATAAATTTACACTGGGAACAACATCCACATCTCGTCATTTTCCCAGGACTAGAGAGGCTGTCACACCAATCTTTAACATTTTTGTCCCTCTTATAAGTTCTTTATCTATTAAAATCAATTGCCAATTCTTACGAATTATATCAGTGATGGACATGCTATCAGAACTGAACATGGTAACAAATGGCATGCCATCAGTAATGTGTGAATTAATGAGAGACTTAACAGAAAGGTTTGGTTTCTGTGCATTAGCCAGAATTGCACTTGCCCCCATTGCGTGGAGATATATTTCACAATCAAGTGGACGCAACAAAGAGATATATTGCCAACTCTCCTCTTACTTATGACCTCTAATTTGATAGAATCAGCAAAAGCCAAGGGATAACCTCTATTAATAAACATTTGCCCTAAAAATTGACATTTGTGCATAAAGTTATTAAAGCTGGTAACCATCCTGGCTGCTATGGCTCTTTTAACATGTAAAGGGTGGTTACTAGTACAATGTAAAAACTTGTTGCAGTATTTATTTTTTCTGTAAATCCTTACTTTTAAGCACTCATGTACCCAATCTTTAAAAAGTAAAATATCAAGATAGGCTATGGACTCATTGTCATAGTTATTTGAAAAATGAAGAAACAATGCAGTTCCATTAACATAGTCCATGAAGGATGGACTGGCCTCAATAGGTCCAATCCATTGCATGAATACATCATCCAGGAATCAGGTATACATGTTTATATAGTCAAAATAAGGGCAATTAAATAAATAATGACATTCCCAGACCACCATAACAGCATTGGTATAAAGTGGCCCATAGGCAGATCCCATGGCTACTCCTTAAGCTGTTTGAAATAATGGCCTTCATAATAGAGGTTGTGATGCCCCTGCACTAGCCCAGTAATCAAGGAGCCTCAATCCTTACCACTGGCAACAGTGAGGGACACACACAATGGGAGGATGACAAGTACACACACAGTAAAGTACAATTTATCTTAAGAGTATGCAGAGATCACAGTTAGTCTGGGGCTGGTTTCTCCCTCTCTGCCTAAATCCCCAATAAGACTCCCCACTGGCACAGCTATAGGGTTAAGATCTCAGCCGAGTGGTCAAGCCAAAACCTCCAGCAACCTCTCTGTCCAACCAGTGCTTTGTGTCCCTGCCCAAGTAGCTGACACACGCACACACACACACACACACACACACACACACACACACACACACACACACACACACACACACACACACACACACTTTGATATTTTATTTATATACAAACACACAGACACTCCTGGGGAAGGCTGGCACAGGTTTACTAGCTAAGACCCCCTCTGCCCAGGCTATAAGGTAGTACCAGATGCCACCAACCACTGCTTATCAGCTACTATAAGGCCCTTCCCAAAGGGTGACCAATTCTACTGCGTAATGTTACTGTTATCCAAATGGTAAGTGTGACCAAGACTAAGGCAATTTAGGAGTGGCCTATACACTGTCACCAAATACATATGCACGTACTCTAAGAGCTTAAATATCTCTAAGAAAACCAACAAAGGTAGCAACAACGTAAACAATTCCTGATGTGAAGGCCAATCCCAAGGACCACTGCTCAAACAGTAGGATGCTACCAAAGTTTTATTTGAAAGACAAAAAATCCACGGAGCTCCAACAAAAGACACAGGTTAACACAGGTTTAGCGCTTTCATCTGCAAATCAGCAGACTTCCTCAGAACATTCTCGATGGTTCTGAGGAAGTCTGCTGATTTGTAGATGAAAAGCGCTAAACCTGTGTTAACCTGTGTCTTTTGTTGGAGCTCCGTGGATTTTTTGTCTTTCAAATAAAACTTTTGTTGCATCCTACTGTTCGAGCAGTGGTCCTTGGGATTGGCCTTCACATCAGGAATTGTTTACGTTATCTCTAAGAAAACAGCCAGAATTAAAAAGTTTAAATATATTTAATAATAAATAATAAAAAAGACAATATTCAATAATAGAAAATTCCAGCTAGCTGGGCTGGCAGCCTTCACAGAGGTAATTGTTGTCCAACACCATTTCCATTAAATGGCTTAACATGTTAATTTTGTCTTGCCCTTTAAATAATTGGTCAGTATAAAGCATTGCAAACCTGTATCATGTGGGATGCAGGTAAAAAGGTCTTTAACATCAATGGTAAGAAAAATACCATCAGAAAAAGCTCCTAACTCATTACATTTTGTCAAAAAAATCCCAGGAGCCCTGGCACAAACGAAAAATTTTGGTAAGATGTTGTTTTAGCTGACTGTCAATGTACTTTGCAATGAAGCAAGTCTTGGAATTACCTGCATCAAGAATTGGGCTCAGGGGTGGGTTGTTTAAATCCTTGTGGATTTTAGGTACAGGAAATATTGTAGGTAATTTTGGAGAGTCCACATGCATAAAACTGAATTCCACTGTGTAAGCATATCTTGAAGGAAATAGTCGATCTTCCTGTAAGAGATATTAGTCGGTAATTTTCTGTTAAACCCCTACCAGTTTGCGCTGGTTTGTCGGCAGCCATAGCTATAAGTAATGGACGGTCTCGTGATGGTACATCACCCTAAAAGTAACTGGTAAAGGTTGCGGCATTAATGATTATTATATTTCATGATGTGACGAGTCATATATATATATATATATATATATATATATATATATATATATATATATATATATATGTGTGTGTGTGTGTGTGTGTGTGTGTGTGTGTGTGTGTGTCTGTGTGTGAATGGTATAATGAAACAAAGCTCCTTACTACTAGTTGAGGCTAAGGTTTATCCCATAATATTTCACAAAGAAATTTTCAATTTGTTAACCTAAAAAGGTTTTGAACTTAGGCTGCATAAACATTATAACTTCATACCACTCATCATGCAGAAAGGTTATGAATTCCATAGCCATGAGAGCAGCATGTTTATTCCAACTGGATTAAAAAAATATCTCTACCTCCCTTATTGGGCTCAACCAATTGTGAGGCTACTGTCGTGACAATATGTGTGTGTAACACATTTATAAATATCTGTGTACTTGTGTTTTAACACATATCTATGTGTGTAAAACGCATTTCTATCTGACTATCTATCTATCTATAAATTAAGGTTAAGGTATCAGAACCAGTCCATAACTTCATCAAGTCTATTGGTATATGAGGCAAACGGTGATGGCAGAACATCCACTTTTCTTTTCTAAAGCTGCAACCATGTGCTGGGGAGATTTTTAACTGAAATTTATTTTAAACATGCAGCTAGGAATGGATGTGTCCACAGTTCTGCATCCCCACCACCAAAAATGTTCTTGGAGAGCACGTACTTGCCAAATTCTGTGCTACTGAGAAAAACAACCCCCCTCCCAAGTAAATAGCGTTTTCGATTTCAGTTCACATTTCACGTCACTTTCTGAGTTGTTTTTCCTGGGATACCACTGGCTGTTTAAGCAGAATTTACCCTCGGGGGAAATGTCAGACCTGAAAAACATTCAGTCTTTACTACCGCTTGTCAGCCATGTAATTTGTAGGGATTCTCTAAAGCTGTTTACAATACAAGCAGGTCAAAGGCCCCAAGTGCAGACCGTTGTAATCTGACACAGACCGCATACCACATATCCAAACTTGTCCGTCCAATGTTTGATTTGTAGTGTGTTATACATCACTATGTGAGTCATAGCACTCTTATTTGTGAAAAACAAAACTTCGAGAAAACAATAGCTCACACATTGCTAACAGGCTATCAAACAGAGCAGCGCAATTTGGTAGGGGCTTAACGGAAAAGTACCTATTAGTCTCATTAATAGAGACTTCAGCATAGGTTTCTTCATATAAAAGTTGTAGCATATGTTGGTCGTAGTCCATCTGATCCATAATAATGAGACCTCCCCCTCATCAGGTTGCATTAATCTAAGATCTCTGGAAGACTTCATCTCATCCATAAGCTGCTGTTGTTGTGTAGTCAAATTAGAATAAGAGTGACGTGGAGGTTTGGAAAGCAAAGGCCTCACATCCATCTCACAGACTTGCTCAAACACTTTGAAAGTCAGTTCTAAATCAGGATTAAATGTACTAGGGATTCTCAAATTGTTGTCACAAACTTCTCTTAAATTCATGGAACCATGAGAGATAGCTGCTAAGTTGAGTTTCCTGGTAAATAATTTTCTCTCCATAGTGATCTTAGTAATAGCTGCTCTTCTCATGGGGACAAAAGTTAAACCCTTAGTGAAAACTTCAGCATGTTGGCTGGTAATCTGGAATGCACAATAATTATAAATATTGAAATCTCCACTAATGTTTGTAACAATGGTATAAGGACATGGTTTATAAGCAGATCAAGCCAGTTCTGCCGGGTCCTCCCATCGGGATGAAAATTCTGCTGCTGTTGGCACTTCAGTGCATGAGTAGGAACCATATAAGGATTTATGAAAGTCACCGTTTTGTTGCAAATTCTCTCTGACTGGCATGGTAAAGATTGATCAAAGGGATCATCTTTAAATACTTCATCTCCCATTCTCTGCTCATTATATGCATTATAAGATTGAATTTGTTTAAGGCCTAGGTTTTGCTGGCCTTGGGGGGAGGGTAGGATATGCTGTGCATTTAGAATAATGCAGCCTGTCCCTTCCCATTTTCCGTTTCTTACGTTGCTGTATGGTAACACACATTGTATCAATCCTGGAAAAAATATTTTCATAACAAAGCTTATATTGAGTAAAACAAGCATCATGAGTAATGTCAGTATCCAATTTTTAATATCAGTGTATAACTGGTACATTTCTTTTAAGTTATGTTTAATTAATAACTCCATTAACTCACATCCTTGCAGTCATATATTGCTAAAAGTTCCCAATGCAATAGAGAATGTTCGACTAAGCTGGTAGGATATTTCCAACAACTAAGTCCTTTTGGAACCTGTTGATATTTAATACACTCCCTAAAATATGTCTTCTCATGCTGCGATTTATGGTAGTGAGTAAGCACTTCCTGGAAGGTTCGGAGTGAAGGGTCAATTTTCAGTATGAAGGTATCAGTACTGGATGGCAACAGAATGTCCCACTTGAGCCAGTTGTCTGGATTGTGTTAGGCACAGTTTGAATAGTAGATAAATTAGATGAACCCCAATACCTAATATTGAATTGTTACTGTCCGAGTGGTACAGAATCATGTATAGATACAAAATATAAAGAGTGTCCTTGGGAAATCCTGCTTTGTGAAGATCCATCCATTTGGAAATTAGGAGGTTGCTGGGATTGGTGAGTATGCTGCTGAACCAATAATGTTAGGTTGTGCAAGGAGTCTTGCAAAGCCTCAAATTCTGAACGAGAAATAAGAGGCATATCATCCCGGGACCCACCAACTGCCGTGGTTGAAACTACAAACCAAGAAAATGCAAACCAAAAATTCTATCACTTAAAATAGCAGTGGTCGAACCAGAAAGAACCAGACTGACAATATGCAACAGTTTATTAAAATGTAAATGCGTTAAACTATGATAAAATAAAAACATATGAGATACACAGCAGGGACGCGTCGAGCATCATCACTGTGTACTGATTTCAGTTCAGTTATGGTTGACAGCTATGGCAAGAACTGAATTCACTGAATATGTTTGAGGCTGTATTCCTCCATCACTGGGTTTTGTCAGGTGTGTTTGTGCTAAGAGCTGTACTGAAAGGTTAGAACAATGAAATGCTGTACTGTACTGTTTGCCATCCATTTCCCTATAGCTTATATCAAGCTTATTATTAATGTATATTATTTACTGATAATGGTGGACTGTAGAAGTTTGACTAGATTTTATGATGGAAATGTTCTAAACTGGGCAGTTTTGTTGTTTCATTTACTGGAAAAATGTTCAAAGCAATAGGAAGGTGTGTATCAAAGAGCACATGTATGTTCTGATATGCAAGGGGCTTAAATAAAAAAAGCAAAATTATTTTAATTTACGGGCGGTAAATGTATTTTCTTTGAATGTGGGGGTTAATATGTTTTAATTCATGTTGTGAGTAAAGGGCAGAGAGAAGTTTTATTGCCAAGTTTGTTTAGGCAATGTCTAGTGTCGCTGTGTAAAAAAAAATAAAATAAAAAAAAAATTCAAATTCAAATCATCATAGAAGTAGTCAAGTATGCAATATTGTAATGGGTATGTAATATGGGTAGCAAAGTAATGGATCATTGAATGGGGGCTTGGGAATTCTAAATCATGGTTTCCATTCGACCATTTAGTGGGAGGGGAAGGGCGGCAACTGAGACAGCCCCAGCTGAAACCCACCTCCCAACTGTCCAGATTTTCAATTCATAAATATTTTGCTTTTCTTTTTTTTGTTTTTTTCTGGTGTGGTTTTCTGGCAATAATTGTTAGATTAAGTTACATAATAAAATAATGACAGTTTCTTCAGTTTAGTACTGTTTATATGTTCCCTCAATATATTTGGCCTTGTCAGATTTATTGCATTAACAGGTTTGAGGTACATAAAAATTTTTTGCTTTGAGTAGAGACATAAAACCTCAACTGTCCCTGTGTTTTTGATCAAACTGTTGCTCTTCCCCCTCTTCCCCCCCTCCAAATTAGCACTTTTGGAGAAAAAAACAGTTTACTTTACTTTTATTTAAATAATGTAAATGATCAGTTATACATTTACTTTTTATACATAATGCATGTAAATTCTCTAATTTTGTCCTCTCTTAATAGTGGTTCCTGCTCTAATTTAAATGCATGGTTATCCTTTGGGTGGTTGTCAGCTTCCGTGTTTTTTAATTTTTTTTTTTTTCAATTTTTGCATTTTTTGTTTCAATTTGGTCAAATTATTCAATTTGCGTTTATTTGGTAAATTAGTGGCAAATTGTTAAAGAAGAGTTTCAGAAGACCTACTACTATTCTATTATCTTTCTAAGTTTTTTTTTGTCTGTTCCTCATAAATTTTGTGATTTTCTAGAAAATCATTGAAGGCTGAAGTTGCTAAATGCAAGAAGACATTTTGACAGACTTCATGTCCTCTAGAAAATTCAAAATTCATACCAAATTAATCTAGCTACTTTCTAAGTTTTCAGATACACAGATAAAAGCATAAAGGATAAGCACTTTCATCTACTATTACTGGACTTCCTCGGATATTTAAAAATTGTCATGTGATAGCTTTAAACACGATAAAGTTACATGATATATTAAGAAGCATAAAGGTACAATGTAGCGACTTCCAAAACCCCAGAAACTTACATACCGTAAATACTGAAATATATATACCACCCAGAATCTTGCTAGTAGGGAATAAGAGTCGAAAAAATATAATAAATATGAAATGAGTTATGTAGAAAATAATAAATTAAAGTTTTATAAAGTCCAACCAAGTTTCTGGTATCTATACAATACTGGAACCATATTGTAGGGAGAAAAGTATTGTAAAGGTTGAGTTAAATGTAGGAAAAGGTGGAGTTTTCCTTTAAAATTGTGCAAGAATATGGTGTTGGGTTCATAGGTCTCAACCTGTTAAGAGGCCAATGTGGAACACAGACCCTAACAATGTGTGACAAATGGTCAAAATGTGGAACACCCTATTTTCGCACTGTGCGAAACGTGCCTTCGCCATGGAGCATGGTAGAACTGTAAAATTCAATAACACACACTTCTCAGATCCAAAAACCTTTATTTGATAATTTGCAATACCATAACCACACCATAAGTAAATGAAACAGCACTTTACAAAAATAAAAATCCCATTTACTACATTTTCTAAAGACATATTGCAATTCACGCAACGTTTAGACCAAGTTAAGCAGCATCCTATCATATGTCAGATGTAGACTTATTGTATGCAGCTGTGGCTTTCTTGGCAGCCTCTAAAACATGTTTTGGCAGCTTAATATCACAGACATCCAGTTCTTCATTCATTTTAATTGCCAACAAAGAGTTCAGTGTTTTTACACTCAGAGACTGATGCAGTTCAGTCTTCACTTTCCGCAGCATACTAAATGCTCTTTCCGCTTGTGCATTAGAGTGTGGTAAGCTGAGTAGGCTCATCATCAGCTGCTTAAAGAGTGGCAGTTTCCCTTCAGTGCAAAGGTCCCTCAGAAGGTGTGCCCAGTACTGTGACACACATGGGCCTGTCATATTCCCCGTGTCCTCGATCTGATATTGGGTGAACTCATTGATTAGTTGTTCAGCCTCAACATCATTTTCACATAGACCCAGATGGAAGCCAACATCTCTGACAAGTCCTGAAGAAATGTCCAATTTTTTGGCTGGATTAATAAGTAATGCAGCATCTTTCAGTAAGTGATCCTGCATGGGAAACTTTTTCAGCATTTTCTGCAGCACTGGAGCATGAAAAGCTGCAACTTTTTTGTAAAAGTTAAATTTAATAACTGTGTCGGCAGTATCCTCCTCATGGCTGTTCATGTATGGCTTGACTTCATAGCCAATCCGCAGTTCACCATTTGGTAGAACACAGCTACTGTCAGTCAACACCAACACATCACTGTGTTTGATTAGTCTGACAGCAGCTGCAGATCTGAGGACTCTGCCAGCGTACTGCTGCAGGAGTTTATGCACAGTGGCATGCAGTGTCAGTAGCTGCAGATCTGAGGACTCTGCCAGCGTACTGCTGCAGGAGTTTATGCACAGTGGCATGCAGTGTCAGTAGCTGCAGATCTGAGGACTCTGCCAGCGTACTGCTGCAGGAGTTTATGCACAGTGGCATGCAGTGTCAGTAGCTGCAGATCTGAGGACTTTGCCAGCGTACTGCTGCAGGAGTTTATGCACAGTGACATGCAGTGTCAGTAGCTGTAGATCTGAGGACTCTGCCACCGTACTGCTGCAGGAGTTTATGCACAGTGGCATGCAGTGTCAGTAGCTGACTTTCTCTGCTCTGAAGCTGTATGTTGAACTCCAATAAGGGTTCCAGTGCATACTTAAGGAACATAAAAATCATATGCACTTTATGACTCTGCAGGTTTTTAGAAATTAAGTCAATCATAGCAGACCTTGGTTCTGCAGACAGAGAATATGGATTTAGAGCTGGCCACATGTCCAGGGTTCTGTTAATAACATTACCAAGACTGAGCCATCTAGTAGGTGCATGTCTAATGATCTTGAGGGGGTCAGTATCTGTGAACAAAGCAAATTCCTGCAGTTTTTGCTGTCTTTGTGCACTAGAACTGAAATGGTAGTACACATATGATATAAGTTCTTCAACTGGTGAATGTAGTGCATTTACAGCAGCCTTACTGCAGAGATCTGCCAAGTGGCAGAGACAGCCCATGTTTATAATTGTGGGCTTCACCTCCTTTAAACGAGACAGCACAGAATTGTGTTTTCCAATCATTGAGGCAGGATTGTCTGAAGAAAAGCCCACAATGTTGGAAACTGGAATGTTAAATTTTGTCAGAGGACATTAAAGAATCAAACATTGCTTGTCCAGTTCCTGACACACATTCTGGCATATGAAGGAACCTTATCACATTTTTGCTTGCCTTTTCATCAAGGTAACCAACAAGGATGACTAATAGTTTGTCATCTCCCATGTCTGTGCTTTGGTCCATATACACACAGAATGGTGATTTCTGGCAGACTGCTGTAGCATCACTCTGGTAATGAGGCCCAGAACATCCCATGCAATTCATGATCCCTTAGTTGCTCCACATGTCATTTTACGGAGAACATCTTGATCCTCTCCACACTTCTTCATAAATTTCACGATGTGTTCCCCTGCTGCAAATGATAAGTTGTGTTTAGCAAGGAGAGACACAAAACCAACCTCTGCCTCAACCACCTTTGTACTTGTTAAAGAAATGCACCATAGATCTTCCAGCAGCATGCTTGCAATTCTGCCTGTGTTTCTCACTGTTGGCATGTCTTTGCAGATCATGTCGGCCCCCATGATGGATTGTGAAATCCATGTTACAAGTCTTGCAGAAAGCAAATTTCAGTCCACACCTACTCATAGAAAGCCAGTCAAAGGCACTTACCCAACTTGGCTGAAAAATTATGTATCTTCTCTTCTTTGGGGTGCAATCTATATCTACATCCCTGTCCTCACTGTAATCTGGGTAGTCTGTACCTAGCGGGTTTGTAAAACAGTGGTGTTAAACAATGAAACAAATAGGGCTACAGTACAGAAAGGAAAATTAGAAAATGTCCTCAATAGCAAAGATACAAGACAATAGGGCCATAACCTACCCATATAACTGGACGTTTCCTGACTTTGCGCCCTCTTCTCTTGCTTATCTCTGCTCCTTTTGTTTACTATAAAAGCCTGCATGCTTCACTTCCTTGCTTCGATGACACTTTCAATCCTCTGGTGCTCACTTGCCCACCTAACCAGTATTGCAGAAGGGAAGAGTGACTTTCATGACATTCAGTACTCAAAGCACCCTCGATTATCTCAAAATCCATGCCAAGGATAAACGCATCCAGCTTAACAAAGGCACTTGCAACACATATCATGACAATACTACTTGCATTTTACATTCACCACTTTAGATGTGTTCTACCCCTGTCCTACAGCAAGGTGGGGGCCTGGCAAAGATGCCTAAAAAGGTACTTAAAACCAGGGCCATCTGTGCTTTTACAAGAATGTGCCATTTAAGACAAAGAATTCAAGATTAAGTTACATAAAGTTCTACCAAAAACAAAACTGGATACGTTAAAGCATCCCATTACTATAACTCACTTTTGACATCCATCTGGACATACTTCTCAATCTCGTAGTGCAAGAAAACTGGACAAAGCCCAACATAAGAGGGACAAGCAGCACATAGACTTTAAATATTGCTCTTATAAGCTTAGAAATATTGCTAGAATATTGCTCTTATAAACTTAAATATTGCTAGAATATTCCTCTTAAAACCTTAGAAATATTGATCTTATAAACCTAGAAAGTTGCTAGAACAGGACCTGTCTTGGAATACAGTTTCTTCCCCCCTAAAAAAATAGACATACTAGAGGGACAAGCTTAAATATTGCTGTTTTAAACTTATAAAGATGCTAGAATAACAGAATATGTTTAGGCATACAAAATTACTATCACTTCAGAGACATACTAGGGACACAAAACACTGAGACTAAATATTAATACTTACACACTTAGAAAGTTGCTAAAATAACAGGATCTGTACTAGCATACCACTTCTAAAGGGAAATATTTTCAAGTTCAACCATTACAGCTAAAAGCCTAAAAGACTTACCTCTGCTCTGCCTATACACACCACGGTACCACTTCAGCAATACAACCCAAGGCAGCACTGTCACAAATAATCCAATATAACCACCACGGCACAAAGTTGACATTCCAACTCGGTTGTAGAGCAGCATAGCAGAAAGAAAATCCTCAGCAAACACAGTCCTCTCACCAACCGAGTCACCTCTCCGTCCTGGCAGGCTAACTTCCACTTCCGAGTCCGACTCCCGCAATGTCTTCATCTGCAGCCAGCCGCTCCTTCCATCTTTCTTCCAGCCAAACTTTTTATGTAGTCAGCAGTCGGTCGAAGTAAAATCTCTGATTCCTGGAAGCCTTTTTCAAGCCATTATTTTGGCACAAAAAGGCTTCCAGGAACACGATTGGCTTGTATTTTGGAACTCTCATTGGCTCCCGACCTCCTCAGACTATCTAATTGATTAGCTCATAGACCGAGTTTGCAATTGGTCGGAAATGCAGTCTACGAGCCAATCAAAAACTGCAGAGCACAGCCAATGTGGAAGGGTAGCAGAGCTATGCATTGGTTTGTATACCGCAATGCTGATTGGCAGTAATTGTGGTATACAAACCAATCAAAAGCTTTGTAGCAGAGCCACAGCTGTTCAATGCAGAACAGCAGAACAGTGGCTTCGCTCTTCATTAAATGCGGAGCGTTACACATAATCTGGAGCACTTGGATGCTCTGGTTGGGTTGAATATGGAGTATCTCCAGTATGTTTAAGTATGTGTTATGGGTTTCCTGGGGTCAGACAGAGGGACCTGTAGCTAGCAAGGATACAGTTTGGGTCTTTGCCTATAGTAATTTGAATGGCAAGAAGCTGAAACATGTTACTGTTTGGCCAGCCTTGAGGTGTGCTTGTTTTGATGTAAATAGAGACACCTCCACCAGTTATCCCTTCCTGTGTAGTAGCTAAATATGTTGAAGGCATTGCAGCCCTGCACTGCTGCAGTGCTCTCTGCAGCTTTAAAGCACGCATCAGGAACTGCAGAAATGTCTACATTCTCTAGGATGGAGTGGAGTTTCTTGTTTAGACTCCTTGCATTGAACAGCAACATCTTTAGACTGAGGTTTATCAAGTTAGCAATACATAAAAAAGGCCCCATGAGGGTGGTCAAAGTTTTATCTAATATTTGAAAATCGAGAGGGAACAGGTGCAGACCATCCCTGGCAAAGCAGCGTGGTGTGTCAACAATATTCTTCCAGTCTGACAATTAATTCACTCCCTTTGAATGACAACTATGCCAATTATTGAAGTCCATATGTGGGCTTCATCCTTGGAGAAGGTGGGAGAATGTTGCTCAGTGCTATGCTTGACATAAGCTGAAAACACAGTAAAGAGCTGCAGGGCCAAGTCAGAAGGTCTATACAGGACTACTTGGCCTCTGGTTGTCTGCACCTCTGGCAGTAAACAAGTAGAATTTCATCTCACATGATAATATATGTTTTCATATTCATGTTCTAAGTACATACTACTGATTTTTTTCATCTTCTACACGATGACAGCTTAAAAAATTAACAAGAGTATAACACTAATCTAACACAGTTATGCAACATCAAAAGACCCATTAAGACACCAAGAATAAAAAGGCATTTTGAATGTCTTAGGTGACAAAATCCTTCTTAAATGAATTAATTCTTTAGGGATATCTTAAGGGGTTCAACTGATGTTTCATATCAAAGCATTCATTTTCAGGAATTCCAGAAGTGCAGCATGATAGAGAAAGGAAATCTCAAGTGCTTTGGATGTAACCTGGACATTACAAGCAGTACCTTGGCTGCAGAATGCAGGGATCTGGACATTTGTTAGAACACCAGCATTTTAGAGTGAAGCAGTGGTGAAGCGGTAGTGTTGTCGCCTCACAGCAAGAGGTTCTCCCATTCGATTCTTGTCTGGAGCACCTTCTGTGTGGAGTCTGCATGTCATCCCCATGGTCGAGTGGTATTCGAAAGACATGAGTGAAAGGGCATGCCTTCATTGAAGGGTGGGCGCCGAGCTGGCACCTTGGCACCATAAAAATCTACTGCCAATCATTAGCGGACTGGAGTTCCACTGTGGCGACCCCTAACTGGGAAAAGCCAAAAGAAGAAGAAGAAGAACAACCAGCATTTCAGAGTGACCTAAGTTACGTAGGGCAAGAAAAGTCATATGCTCACACCATACTTCTCAACTGTACAGATTTTCACAGAGTGTCCAGATTTTTGCCTCATATTTTTGATCTGTTTCTTGTACAATTGTGTTTTATTTTAGTCACTGGCAAATCATTTAGGACTGAATTCAGAAAATAATGACAGCCATTTCAGATTCAGATTTCAGAGCCTTCATAACATTCATGCTTATCCAAAACTTGTTATTCTGTCAACGTTTTAAGTTTGTAAGAGCAGTAGTTAAAAATTGTCCCTATTTTTGGTCCTTTGCCCCATTATTTATAGCTTTGTCCAGATTTCTTGCTTTAAGAGGTTGAGAGGTATGACTCACACGTTGAGATTTTTAAGTCTGGAGTCACATGGGAGCACTGATCAGATGCTTTTAAGATATACACTATCTGCACAATGACAAGTAGTGCATGACCCTACTCTCCAGCCCAGTGGTAGAGGGCATTACCTACGCTATCTGCACAATGACAGGTAGTCCATGACCCTACTCTCCAGCCCAGTGGTAGAGGGCATTACCTACGCTATCTGCACAATGATAGGTAGTCCATGACCCTACCCTCCAGCTCAGTGGTAGAGGGCATTACCTACACTATCTGCACAATGACAGGTAGTCCATGACCCTACTCTCCAGCCCAGTGGTAGAGGGCATTACCTACACTATCTGCACAATGACAGGTAGTCCGTGACCCTACCCTCCAGCTCAGTGGTAGAGGGCATTACCTACGCTATCTGCACAATGACAGGTAGTCCATGACCCTACTCTCCAGCCCAGTGGTAGAGGGCATTACCTACACTATCTGCACAATGACAGGTAGTCCATGACCCTACTCTCCAGCCCAGTGGTAGAGGGAATTACCTACGCTATCTGCACAATGACAGGTAGTGCATGACCCTACTCTCCAGCCCAGTGATAGAGGGCATTACCTACGCTATCTGCACAATGACAGGTAGTCCATGACCCTACTCTCCAGCCCAGTGGTAGAGGGCATTACCATAACCTAAAAACCAGGCCACCAATGCATGTATAACTGTAATCATGTCTTGTGCTGGAATCTAAGCATTGATCTGTGTGATATTTCTATGATGATAAAAGGAAGACTACTGAAAGCTGATTCCTGGTCCCTTAATGGCAGCCAAATATTCAGGATCAGACTCAGACTTTTAATTCAAGACACAAGCTCCATTTTAGTTCTCTCACAGAAAGTAGGAAAGAGCTTGTCAAAGTGATGTGCTTGTGGTAGCATAAATGGTCATTGTCATCATTTTTCCAGGCTGAGTATCAAGTGACTTCTCATCATCATCTGATTTCATTTTTATTGTATTTTATTGTATTTTACTAGTCTGGTGGGTGGACTGGTCCTGGGGTCCTCTTTATCCATGACCGGCATACAAAGGCAGATTTAAAATACTTGATAGTTATATTTTTTGTGGTTATACTTTTTTCAGGAAGATTAGAACTGTTTGTACTGTTACATTAAAACTGTTATATTAGTAGTCACATTACCACACTTACATTAGTACTATCACATGACTATTGCTATATTATCACTGTCATATGAGTATTGTTATATTAGAACTGTCATATTGGTACTGTTATATTAGAACTGTCATATTAGTATTTTTATATTAGAACAATTATGCTAGTAATATCATATTAGTACTGTTATATTAGAATTGTCATATTAGTACCGCAGTAATACTGTTACATTAGTGCTCTTATATTATCACAGTCATATTAGTATTGTTATATTAGAACTGTCATATTGGTACTGTTATATTTAGTACTGTTATATTAGTACTGTTATATTAGTATTGTTATATTAGAACTGTCATATTAGTACTGTTATATTAGTACTGTTATATTAGAACTGTCATATTAGTACTGCAGTAATACTGTTACATTAGTGCTCTTATATTATCACAGTCATATTAGTATTGTTATATTAAAACTGTCATATTGGTACTGTTATATTAGTACTGTTATATTAGAACTGTCATATTAGTATTGTTATATTAGAACTGTTATATTAGTACTGTTATATTAGAACTGTCATATTAGTACTGCAGTAATACTGTTACATTAGTGCTCTTATATTATCACAGTCATATTAGTATTGTTATATTAGAACTGTCATATTGGAACTGTTATATTAGTACTATTATATTAGAACTGTCATATTAGTATTGTTATATTAGAACTGTTATATGAGTACTGTCATATTAGCACTGTTATATTAGAACTGTCATATTAGTACTGCAGTAATACTGTTACAATTGTGCTCTTATATATCACTGTCATATTAGTGCAGTTACATTAGCACTCTTACATTAGTACTGTCACATGCATACTGCTATATTATCACTGTCATATTAGTATTGTCATATTAGAACTGTCATATTAGTACTGAAGTAATATTGTTACATTACTGGTCTTATATTAGCACTATCATATTAGTACAGTTACATTAGTTCTCTTACATTAGTACTGTCATGAGTACTGCTATAGTATCACTGTCATATTAGTACTGTTATATTAGAACTGTCATATTGGTACTGCAGTAATACTGTTACATTAGTGCTCTTATATTATCACTGTCATATTAGTATTGTTATATTAGAACTGTCATATTGGAAATGTTATATTAGTACTGTCATATTAGTACTGTTATATTAGAACTGTCATATTAGTACTGCAGTAATACTGTTACATTAGTGCTCTTATATATCACTGTCATATTAGTGCAGTTACATTAGCACTCTTACATTAGTACTGTCACATGCATACTGCTATATTATCACTGTCATATTAGTATTGTCATATTAGAACTGTCATATTAGTACTGCAGTAATATTGTTGCATTAGTGGTCTTATATTAGCACTATCATATTAGTACAGTTACATTGGTTCTCTTACATTAGTACTGTCATGAGTACTACTATAGTATCACTGTCATATTAGTATTGCTATATTAGAACTGTCATATTAGTACTGTCATATTAGTACTGTTATATTAGAACTGTCATATTAGTACTGCAATAATACTATTACATTAGTGCTCTTATATTATCACTGTCATATTAGTATTGTTATATTAGAACTGTCATATTGGAACTGTTATATTAGTACTGTCATATTATTTATTTTATTTATTATTTATTTTACATTTGTTTACCGGTATAGTCCGACTGGATACATGTCCATTTTCAGCAGAGACCCGGGGAGAAAAGCTCCACATAGACACATAGATTACACAAAAGTTAGCAAACAGTCATAAAAACAAAGTGATTATATACAATGGGTTAGTAGTGTTCCCTAGTAGGGACTCAGAATTCTCATAGACAGACACAATTAAAAGTAAGAGACATCAGATTGGAAGCAGAGCTTGGTGACATAGTTACAAGTTATGATAATTACAGAATATGCTTTCAGTTTATAACTTAATCAGGGTTGGTTCATGGGCATAACCAATTCACTTTGAGATACTGTTTGAGGTTTTTTTTGAAGAGACTTTTGGAGGATTGTAGGGTTATATAGTTTGGCAAGAATTCCAGGTTTTGTCAACAAAGTTGGCAAACAGGGATTCACCAGCAGAGTTATTAGCTTTGTGGGTTTGGACGAGCAGTTTATTGGCTGACCGTAGGGATCTCAGATTGCTATATGGCTTAATAATATTTTTAAGTAAATGGGTATCCTCAGGGTGGTGCAAAATTGCCATTGCAATTGCAGTCCTAGCCAGTGAGGTTAAAAATGTCTTGTTTCTATACAGTGAGTTTCTTATTGATGGTCTATATGGTTTTGTTGACCTGTAGGTCAAATCTGAGATTATTGTCTATGATAACCCCTAGCAGTTGGGTGTGATGATCTGGGGAAATAGTGGTATCATTGTTAGATGTAACAGAGAATGAAAGTGTGGTGGATCTATAAGTGGGGGAGAAGAGTAGAAGTTTAGTTTTATTGGAGTTCAGAAGTAGGCGTTGGTTGGTGAGCCAGTTCTCGATAGTGTTAAATGTATTTTGGGTTAAAGTTTGCAGTTCAGATGGGGAGGTGGCTGAGCAGATCAGAGTGGAATCATCTGCATATTGATTGCAGGTAGCTTTAGGGATAGCAGTATGAAGGCGATTGATAAAAATAGAGAAGAGTAGTGGACCTAGTATGGAGCCTTGAGGGACACCAAGTGTGAGAGGTAGCTGGCTGGAGAGTTTGCCCTGCCATAGTACAGCCTGTTGTCTACCAGTCAGGTAGGATTGGAACCACTGGATAGTGGGCTTGTTGAGGGAAATAGATTTTACTGAAAGAATGAGAAGTTCATGGTTGACCATGTCAAAGGCTTTTGATAGGTCAAGAAAGAGGGCGGATGTTAGCCTGTTGTCATTCCTGTTTTGGTTTATGGCAGTAGTAAAGGAAAGGATGATTGAGGTGGTGCTGTGGTATGGCCTGAAACCATGCTGGGTGTTGGATAGTAAGCTAGTCTGTGTAAGGTATTGCATTAGTTGCTTGTGTACACATTTCTCCATTATTTTGGCTAGAGGGGAAAGAATGGCAATGGGTCTATAGTTGGATATGTCTGAGGAGCTACCACCTTTATGGAGTGGGATGATGCGAGATATTTTCCAGAGGGAGGGGATAGCATTTTTGGATAAGGTTCTGTTGATGAGGATAGATGTGGGATATGCAATGGTATCTGCATCTACTTGTAGGTACTCTGCAGGGAGGAGGACAGCAGCGAGGGTGGTAGGTTTTAGTTTTTTTAGAAGTGTTTAGATAAAACTAGTGGATATTGTTTGGAAGTTAAATTCGGGGTGATTATTGGGTGGATTAGGAGTGTGGTTTAAGTTAGAGGAGGTTAGTTAATTTGCTAGGGATTGGATTGTTTCAGTGAAAAAGTTATTAAAGGTGCTAGCTGTGGTCTCTGGGGAACTATGGGTGTAGTTAGCCGGGGTTGGGGTGGTGGAATGACCTGGATGAAGTAGTTGATTTAAGCCTGCCTAGAACTTTTGAGGGTTGTTATGGTGTTTTTGTAGGAGATTTCGGTAGAAGCTTTTTTTATCCACTAAAATAGATTTTTTTGTATCATTCCTGAGATGACAATATTGTAGATGGTCAAGTGGGGCTTTAGTTGTTCTCTAGCTGGCCTAGGCTCTGTTTCTAGTTTTGATTTTAGCTTTGCTATCTTTTGTGAGCCATGGTGCTGTATTTGGGGTTTGTATCATAATTTCGAAGTATTACAAGTTCGAATCACATAACATTGAATGTAAATGGTCTAACCGTAATACCTCAAAATTGAAAAAAAAAAAACACGTGAAGTGTAAATCAAAAACAAATTGCTCCATGCAGGGGGACTGACTCTGAGAGTTACCTTGGGGTTTTGTTTGTATGATTGTATGTAAGCAATGTTTTTGGCTGTACTTTAATTTGTTTTATTATTTTTTTATTTTTACACCAATTTTCAGGCTAATTTTAATAGGGTCCTAGGCGTAAACTAGCAAATTTAGTCAATATGGAGGGAGCCAAATTACTGTGGGGACAGCCTAGAAGCAAAACTTTACCAAATTAAAAAGTAAATGCTTGGGACTGAAACACTTTGTGAGTGTAAGTCTGATTCAAGGTATTATAGCTCAATCAAGTGACAATTGGCTGGATCCTTTCACTGTTGTTGTGCATACACCTTTAAGCCTCAACAGTTTACAAAAACTAAATTATAATTCACCTATTGCAATAGAAAAGCTGGAGGGAGTCAGGTTCTTGCTTCCCAGAGGTTTTACTTAGTTAAGATAGCCTGCTTCAGTGGAGAGGATAGAAATTGCTTTATACAGTTAATCCCAGGTGAGGGTGGGGTGGGGGGTCATGCAGGAAAGAAACCCATGCAAACTGAAAAATAAAGGTAAATAAGGCAGAATTAGTGCAAAGGTTACAAGAATGTGAAGCGGAGAGCATGCAAGGAATAGAGCTGGAGAGTAAAATTAATTATAATGCATACATTATAAATAAAATTAATTATATTGCACACATTATAATTAAAACTGATTATAGTGCATACAGTATCAGCTCTGTAAAACCACAGACTAACAGCTAAACATACAGAACAGCATAAGTCCAGTGATAACAGCTGTATAATTCAGCAGTGAATACACACAGGATATAATGCACAAAGCAAAGTATTAGTTATATTAAAACTGTCATATTAGTACTGCAGTAATACTTTTATATTAGTGCTCTTATAGTAGCACTATCATATTAGTACAGTTACATTAGTACTCTTATATTAGCACAGTCATATTAGTACTATTGTATGAGAACTTTTATATTAGTATTGCTACATTAATACACTCATATTAGTACTGTTATATTAGTATTGTTATATTAGTAGTGTCATATTAGAACTGTTATATTAGAACTGTCATATTAGTACTGTCATATTGGTACTGTCATATTAGTACTGTTATATAGAACTGTCATATTAGTACGGTTACAGCAATACTCTTGCCTTAGTACTCATATTAGCAGTATCATATTAGTATGGTTTCATTAGTACTGTTATAGTAGCACTGTTATATTAGTACTATTTTATGAAAACTGTTATATTAGTACTGTTACATTAGTACAGTCTTATTAGTACTGTTATATTGATACTGTGTAGACTTACAGGTTTATAGTTAAATACTAGGCTATCAGTCTGCAGACTATTACAAGTCTAGCGAACAACCAGATGTTTCTTATATCTGTGAGGTAAAGAGGTTAATCATTATTCCAAATTCTACCTACAAACGAGTACTAGGCTAGCTGCCTAGCACCTTGAAGGTCATTTGTAGTCTAGCCATTTTCCCTTCATTAGTGAGAATCAAGCCCTGTACCTTGTGTATGTAAGGTGAACACCTTAACCATTATGTCAACTGCCAACCAGATGTTGTTGGTTGTTATATAAGAACTGGTATATTAGCACTGTCATATTAGTAATGTTACACTAGTACTGTCATATTAGTACTCTTATATTAGTACTTCCATATCAGTATTGCCATATTAGTACTGATATATCAGTACTGCAGTATTAGTACTGTAATATTATTACTGTTATATTAGAACTGCTATATTAGTACTTTCATATTGGAACTGTTATATTTAGGATGTAGCAACGTGGCCAAGGCAGACATAGGCTCTTGATGAAGGAGGCATAACTGAATGCCATACTCATCACAACAAAACCTCAAATTCTATTTCTGAATGACATCAGAGCAAATACACTCCAAACAGCAGTGGACCCAGTATGGACTGCTGAAGTGACCCATCAGAACCTTGAGGATATAATTCCTTGAAGAATGAATTACTTTTGCTACCCACAGCTACTGCCTTCTGGTTCCCCTACTACCAGCTCCTATACTCTCCCTTCCTCTTGGTTTCCCAAAACATGCATGGTAGCCTCCTGCTGTGGCATGCATTGGAAAGTTTTCCCTCTGAGGAAAGTCCATATATGTATGTACGTGTGTGTGTGTGTGTGTGTGTGTGTGTGTGTGTGTGTGTGTGTGTATATATATATATATATATATATATATATATATATATATATATATGTCTACTGAAAAAGACTAAAAATCTACTTGTTCGAAAACTTAAGCGAAAGTGCACTTCCATGAAGAATGGTTCAATGAAGCGTTAAGGAACACAGGTGCCAAAGCGCACTACAGTGGGGAAAGGGAATTTATGTGTTTCCCCACTGTAGTGTGATCTCGGAGTTGGTATATTTAAGTGGGGGGAGTGTGGGGGGCACAACCTCCCACATGAGAGAGTGCAGGGGGGCAATTTACTGTGTTTTTTATTGGTTCGTTGAACCGATGTTTGCAGAAGTGCCCTTTCACTGAAGTGCACTTTCGCGTAACCGCGGGTCTACTGTTTATATTCGAAGAAGTGAGTTTTCGAATATATACAGTAGGCCCATATATATATATATATATATATATATATATATATATATATATATATATATATATATATATATATATACATAGATTCACTTCATAACACTGAAAGCTCAAAACACTGAAACTCAAAACACTGAAACTTCAAAATCTTGAAAACTCAAAACACTGAAACTCAAAACACTAAAAACATATATCATACATATACTGAGTTTAAACAACATAAATCATAGCACTTTCCACCAAGTGAAAGCAGGGGGTCAAGACCCATCTGCACCCCCCATGTAGAGGGCTGTGCCTCCCACACCCCCTGCTACTTATATATATCAACTCCAATATTTCACATCACTACATTAAGTGCAAGTAGGTGCTGCTATATATTTTTAAAATAGAATGGGGGGACAGGGGAGGTTTTCAAGTGGGGAAGAGGCAAAGAATAGAATGGTTCTGTAAAGGTGCCTCTTATACAGTGCACTATGACCAGACCTGCTCCATACACAGAGAAATCTCACAGAAACATTAAGTGGTCCAAATGGAGAGGTGATAAATCAGCAAGCAAAGGAGAGTAGTATAGGTGGAACTGAATTTATCCTCAAGTCTTGTTGAGTACCTTCAGGAGGTGGACCTTGTTTTTCAGAAAATCTCACCACTGATATATAGACTGTATTTTATATAGCATATATGACGGACAGAAGTAGGTTAGAAAATAAAAAAAGTTAGCTGGGAGCACAAGACCCAGGATAAAGAAGTGCCCAATTCTGGTGGGCACACTGGTACCAGGACTGGAAAAAAATGACAGTGTAGAATCCTCAAGACACAGAAACACTGATAAAATGGGGCTAGGCTAGGCTCAGGGGGAAGATGGCCTCCCTGTTGTAGAAGGAAGTAGTAGTCCACAAAAATTGCAAAAAACTGATAGGCCAAAAAGAGCCATAAAGATGATAGAGTGGACTGCTGAGGATAAGAAAGAAACTATGTGTTCTTAGTATTATGCAAGAATCACAGAATTTCCAGACAGATGGTATACAAAAAGATTAAGAGAGAAATTAGAGGAAAGAAAAATACTTCCACAAGAAAAACTGTCAGATGCTTCAAATAAAAATTTGCATTCATGAATACAACAGATTTAAGAAAAAGATTATATAGACCAAGAAACCTTTTTTCCTTTTGTATTAATTAGTTTTGCTTCCTCCTTTGCATAATATTACACCATATTAAATCTCTTTTTCTTTCCCATGTCCATATTTCCTCTTCAGATGTCTCCTGTTCCTCCTGTTTCTCCTTACTCCGAGAATGAATTTATCCTCAAGTCTTGGTGAGCCTAGCCTAGCCCCATTTTATCAGTGTTTCTGTGTCTTGAGGATTCTACACTGTCATTTTTTTCCAGTCCTGGTACCAGTGTGCCCACCAGAATTGGGCACTTCTTTATCCTGGGTCTTGTGCTCCCAGCTAACTTTTTATTTATGTTCTAACCTACTTCTGTCCGTCATATATGCTATATAAAATACAGTCTATATATCAGTGGTGAGATTTTCTGAAAAACAAGGTCCACCTCCTGAAGGTACTCACCAAGACTTGAGGATAAATTCAGTTCCACCTATACTGCTCTCCTTTGCTTGCTGATTTATCACCTCTCCATTTGGACCACTTGATGGTAAAAGAAGTGACTGAGAAAGTCTGAAAATATAAGAACAAAATAGAGACTTTTGAAAGCTACAAAAAAGAAATATGGACATGGGAAAGAAAGGGAAATCTGATATGGTGTAATATTTACACAAAGGAGAAAGCAACATTAACCAATTCTAAAAACCAGCCCCAAACATATTTGAAGAAAAATACAGGCAAAGGCATCCTGATATGGAACATTTTGCAATTCAAAAAAGATCACAAAAAGGGAACATAGAACAGAAGATTAGTAAAGTAGACGTTAAAAAATAGAAGTTGAAGTTATGGAATGCCTGTGAAGTGAAGGATTTAGTGTAAAAAGTCTAACACAGGTTATATCACAGCATAATGAAACAACAAATTCTCGGAGTAAGGAGAAACAGGAGGAACAGGAGACATCTGAAGAGGAAATATGGACATGGGAAAGAAAAAGAGATTTAATATGGTGTAATATTATGCAAAGGAGGAAGCAAAACTAATTAATACAAAAGGAGCAGCACCAAAGATATCTGAAGAGAAATACAGGCAAATGCAAAAGCATCTGGCTATGGAAAATCTTACAATACAAAAAATAAAAAAACAAAGAGGAAAAGAGGATTAGTAACGGAGAAGTTAAAGAAACAGAAACTGAGGTTATGGAGCACCTGCAAAGTGAAGGATTTAGTGTAGAAAGTCTAACTCTGATAACATCATAGAGCAATGGATCCCCAAATTAAGGAGAAAGTAGTGGAGGGGGAAACATCTGATCAGTTGCCATAGGAAGATACTTTGGAGTCTTCAATCGGAAACCAGTATAAAAGTTCAGCTGGAGTTACACAGTAAGGGAAGGAACAGGAAACTGTGGCAACTCTGATGCAGTCAATGTTGTAGAGTGATATTCCAGTGAGTTCCGATATGATAGACCAATGGATGGCATGGAATGAAACTGAAGAGAATGCGGCAAAGGAAGATGCTCTGGAACTTTCTATAGAATGCCTGTAGGAAATGGAGAACAAAATGTGCCCTCAGCTTAGAAGAAAACAATTTAAGAGAAGAGTTGCTTGATTTAACAGAGATGGACAGACATACTAAGATTAATGAAAGAAACAGACTACAGAAAAAGTCAATAATATCCAAGAAGTTAGAAGTTTGATAAAACAAATGAGCACAGTAATTAGGATTGTTCATAACAATTCATGAAATAAAACAAAAGTAAACTAGATATATTACTGTGCAGCAAAATAACAGATAAATAACGGATAAAGTTTTACCAGAAAAATACAGGGCAGTAAGGAAAAGGAAGTGGAGAAATTGAATGCCGTCATAGAAGTATCGAACAGAGAAAACTATAAAGCAATTAAGACAAGAAGTGTCACTGTTAAAAGAGTACAGAAGAGGGAAAAGATCAGCAAAAATACTCCAAAATATCGAAGTGACAAAAGCAATGCACAGTATCAGGATAGAGTCATCTGCAGACAAAAATAGTCAGATATATTATAAACAATACAGTTAGTATCACCAGTCAAGTGGATATTCAAAGCTTCTTCACCTCTCTCTGATTTATATGGCTGAGTCTCCACTCACCCTTCTTCTTGACTGGTACAGGCAGTGATGGAAAAGTACCCTTTCCCATCTCAAAAACTTTCGGCCATGCTCCTAGCTGTGCCAACTCATTTTCCATGCTGGAAGTCAAAGGTTGTCCTCCCATGGTGTCAACAGTTGACTCATGTCCTGGTCAATTAATCAGTTAGGAGATTGCCATATTGGTCTCCTCCCCACAAGCATGGTCATCCACCCCCCCTTCATGTCATCTCTTCTGGTGCTGCAATTGGACACTGAGCGGTGGACATGACCTGTGTACTGCTCAACTCCTCCCTAGTAGTCATGGAAACATTACGATTGCGTACATGAGAATGAGGGTGCCTGCCCCAGTGGGTAGGTGTTTTCAGTGATTTTTTTGCTGGAGAAGTAAATTACTTGAGATATATCTGAGTATTTTATGTCTGCAGATGAACAATATGTCCTTAACAAAGGCTTAACATTTGTACCGAGTACAGGAACTGTATATTCTCAGGTTATTCTTGACTTGATGTTATATGGTAGGAATGTGTCACTTAAAAATTTATATGGTAATTCAAACCTGCCACAGAACAAGGCGTTGAGACAGCCCAGCACTTTTACTCCATTTATTAACTCTACTGTTAACACTTTTTTGAGACTGTGTGAATCCGATATAAATGTTACCCAGAAGATAAGGACAACAGCAAGTTTTTTAATCTGTCCATTTCACAGAGGCAAACATTGAATTCATTGAAAAACAAAACAGATATTGTGATAAAACCAGTGGAGAAGGGGGGAGCTGTAGTAGTAACGAATAAGAGTTTCTATCAGAGAAAAGTCTTACAACTGCTACAGGATGAACACACTTTTATTTGTGTATCCCCTATAATGGTTAATCATACAGCTGACAAGGTAAAGCAAAGGTTTACAGAACTAAAACAATCGGGGCTAATGTCAGAGGACTTACACACATTTTATGGTGCCTACATTCAAGCCACTACCCAAGATACATAAAGATCTGGTTGACCCCCCACTCAGACCCATCATCTCAGGCAAGGGTAGTGTCACAGAGAATGTATACATCTGGATAGGATGTACATTGAAAAAAGTATTAAATAAACTTCCCAGTATACTAAGGAATACAGGACACTTCTTAACATTGTTGCAGGAGTGTATTATATGGAATGAAGGACAGAACTATATTATGGTTGCACTAGACATAAAGAATTTATTTACTGTCATTAGCAATACCTATGGCATATCAGCCATAGAACACATACTATCACAAGTAGCTAACTTTGAGCGTCATAACATTAGGATGATAAGTGAGCTGCTTAAAATAATGTTAGAAAATAACTTATGTGTCAAGAAGCATATTACCGCCAGAAGCAGGGGGTAGCTATGGGCATCCCCTGTGCTAACACTTATGCAAATCTAGTGTTGGCTTACTGGCAGAACAAAGTTATATATGGAGGACAACATCCATGGAAGGACAAGTTACTTTTCTTTGTGTGTTTTGTGGATGACTTTTTTTGTTATTGGGGGGGGGGGGTCATGGATTTACAAAAGTGTGTTGAATATTTGTAATCTACGACCACTTTCCTCAGATTCACTATGCAGCATTCCAGTAGAGCTTTGGACATTTTGGATGTAAAATTGCTGAGGGATGAGAATGGAGTTTTGGACACGACCTTACTTAGAAAAAACTGTTGGAAGAACAGCATGCTATATTATGACAGCATGCATCCAAGGTATACGATCTATGGTAAGATACGGGAGCAGGGTGATATGTACAGCATGCTATGTTATGACAGCGTGCATCCAAGGTATATGTTCAATGGTATAATAAGGGAGCAGGGTGATATGTACAGCATGCTATGTTATGACAGCATGCAGCCATGGTATACGTTCAATGGTATAATAAGGGGGCAGGGTGATATGTACAGCATGCTATCTTATGACAGCATGCATCCAAGGTATACATTCAGTGGTATAATAAGGGGGCAGGGTGATATGTACAGCATGCTATCTTATGACAGCATGCATCCAATGTATACGTTCAATGGTATAATAAGGGGGCAGGGTGCTATGTACAGCATGCTATCTTATGACAGCATGCATCCAAGGTATACATTCAATGGTATAATAACAAAGCAGGGTGATATGTACAGCATATTATCTTATGACAGCATGTATCCAAGGTATACCTTCAGAGATATAATAAGGGGGCAGGGTGATACGTACAGCATGCTATCTTATGACAGCATGCATCCAAGGTATACATTCAGTAGTATAATAAGGGGGCAGCGTGATATGTACAGCTTGCTATCTTATGACAGCATGCATCAAAGGTATACATTCAATGGTATAATAAGGGGGCAGGGTGATATGTACAGCTTGCTATCTTATGACAGCATGAACCAAGGTATACGTGCAGTGGTATAATAAGAAGGCAAGGTGATATGTACAGCATGCTATCTTTTGACAGCATGCATCCAAGGTATACCTTCAATGGCATAATAAGAGGTCAGGATGATATGTACAGCATGCTATCTTATGACAGCATACTTCAAAGGTATATGTTCAGTGGTATAATAAGGGGGCAGGGTGATATGTACAGCATGCTATCTTATGACAGCATGTATCCAAGGTATATGTTTAATGGTATAATAAGGGAGTAGGGTGATATGTACAGCACGCTATCTTATGACAGCATGTATCCAAGGTATACCTTCAGAGGTATAATAAGGGGGCAGGGTGATACATATAGCATGCTATCTTATGACAGCATGCATCCAAGGTATACGTTCAATGGTATAATAAGGGGGCAGGGTGATATGTACAGCATGCTATCTTATGACAGCTTGCATCCAAGATATACGTTCAATGGTATAATAAGTGGGCAGGGTGATATGTACAGCATGCTATCTTATGACAGCATGCATCCAAGATATACATTCAATGGTATAATAAGGGGGCAAGGTGATATGTACAGCATGCTATCTTATGATAGCATGCATCCAAGATATACATTCAATGGTATAATAAGGGGGCAGGGTGATATGTACAGCATGCTATCTTATGACAGTGTGCATCCAAGGTATATATTCAGTGGTATAATATGGGGGCAGTGTGATATGTACAGCATGCTGTCTTATGAAAGCGTGCATTCAAGATATACGTTCAGTGGTATAATAAGGGGGCAGGGTGATATGTCCAGCGTGCTATCTTATGACAGCATGCATCCAAAGTATACATTCAGTGGTATAATAAGGGGGCAGTGTTATATGTACAGCATGCTATCTTATGACAGCGTGCATTCAAAATATATGTTCAGTGGTATAATAAGGGGGCAGGGTGATATGTACAGCATGCTATCTTATGACAGCATGCATCCAATGTATACGTTCAATGGTATAATAAGGGGACAGGGTGATATGTACAGCATGCTATCTTATGACAGCATGTATCCAAGGTATATGTACAATGGCATAATAACAGGGCAGAGTGATATGTACAGCATGCTATCTTATGTCAGCATGCATCCAAGGTATATATTCAATGGTATAACAACAGGTCAGGGTGATATGTACAGCATGTTATCGTATGTCAGCAGGTATCGAAGGTATACCTTCAGAGGTATAATAAGGGGGCAGGGTGATACATACAGCATGCTATCTTACGACAGCATGCATCCAATGTATATGTTCAATGCTATAATAAGGGGGCAGGGTGATATGTACAGCATGCTATCTTATGACAGCATGCATCCAAGGTATACATTCAGTGGTATAATAAGGGGGCAGCGTGATATGTACAGCTTGCTATCTTATGACAGCATGCATCCAAGGTATACATTCAATGGTATAATAAGGGGGCAGGGTGATATGTACAGTATGCTATCTTATGACAGCATGCATCCAAGGTATAAATCCACTGGTATAATAAGGGGGCAGGGTGATATGTACAGCATGCTATCTTATGACAGCATGAACCAAGGTATACGTACAGTGGTATAATAAGAAGGCAAGGTGATATGTACAGCATGCTATCGTATGACAGCATGCATCTAAGGTATACGTTCAGTGGTATAATAAGGGGGCAGGGTGATATGTACAGCATGCTACCTTATGACACCATGCATCCAAGGTACACATTCAATGGTATAATAAGGGGGCAGAGTGATATGTACAGCATGCTATCTTATGACAGCATGAACCAAGGTATACGTACAGTGGTATAATAAGAAGGCAAGGTGATATGTACAGCATGCTATCGTATGACAGCATGCATCTAAGGTATACGTTCAGTGGTATAATAAGGGGGCAGGGTGATATGTACAGCATGCTATCTTATGACAGCATGCATCCAATGTATATGCTTAATGGTATAACAAGGGTGCAGGGTGATATGTGCAGCATGCTATCTTATGACAGCATGCATCCAAGGTACACATTCAATGGTATAATAAGGGGGCAGAGTGATATGTACAGCATGCTACCTTATGACACCATGCATCCAAGGTACACATTCAATAGTATAATAAGGGGGCAAGGTGATATGGAGAACATGCTATTTTATGACAGCATGCATCCAAGGTATACCTTCAATGATATAATAAGTGGGCAAAGTGATATGTACAGCCTGTTATCTTACGACAGCATGTATCCAAGGTATATGTACAATGCTATAATAACAGGACCGAGTGATATGTACAGCATGCTATCTTATGACAGCATGCATCCAAGGATTACATTCAATGGTATAATAACAGGGCATCATGCATTGTGACAGCATGCATCCAAGTTATACGCTCAATGGTATAATAAGAGGGCAGGGTGATATGTACAGTGTGCTACCTTATGACAGCATGTATCCAAGGTGTACGTTCAATGGTATAATAAGGGGGCAGGGTGATATGTACATCATGCTATCTTATGACAGCATGCATCCAAGGTATACCTTCAATGATATAATAAGTGGGCAAAGTGATATGTACAGCCTGTTATCTTACAACAGCATGTATCCAAGGTATATGTACAATGCTATAATAACAGGACCAAGTGATATGTACAGCATGCTATCTTATGACAGCATGCATCCAAGGATTACATTCAGTGGTATAATAACAGGGCATCATGCATTGTGACAGCATGCATCCAAGTTATACGCTCAATGGTATAATAAGAGGGCAGGGTGATATGTACAGTGTGCTACCTTATGACAGCATGTATCCAAGGTGTACGTTCAATGGTATAATAAGGGGGCAGGGTGATATGTACAGCATGCTATCTTATGACAGCATGCATCCAAAGTATACATTCAGTGGTATAATAAGGGGGCAGTGTTTTATGTACAGCATGCTATCTTATGACAGTGTGCATTCAAAATATATGTTCAGTGGTATAATAAGGGGGCAGGGTGATATGTACAGCATGCTATCTTATGACAGCATGCATCCAATGTATACGTTCAATGGTATAATAAGGGGACAGGGTGATATGTACAGCATGCTATCTTATGACAGCATGTATCCAAGGTATATGTACAATGGCATAATAACAGGGCAGAGTGATATGTACAGCATGCTATCTTATGTCAGCATGCATCCAAGGTATATATTCAATGGTATAACAACAGGGCAGGGTGATATGTACAGCATGTTAACGTATGTCAGCAGGTATCGAAGGTATACCTTCAGAGGTATAATAAGGGGGCAGGGTGATACATACAGCATGCTATCTTACAACAGCATGCATCCAAGGTATACGTTAAATGCTATAATAAGGGGGCAGGGTGATATGTACAGCATGCTATCTTATGACAGCATGTATCCAAGGTATACCTTCAGAGGTATAATAAGGGGGCAGGGTGATACATACAGCATGCTATCTTACAACAGCATACATCCAAGGCATACGTTAAATGCTATAATAAGGGGGCAGGGTGATATGTACAGCATGCTATATTATGACAGCATGCATCCAAGGTATACATTCAGTGGTATAATAAGGGGGCAGCGTGATATGTACAGCGTGCTATCTTATGAAAGCATGCATCCAAGGTATACGCACAATAGTATAATAAGTCGGCAGGGTGATATGTACAGTATGCTATCTTATGACAGCATGCATCCAAGGTATAAATCCACTGGTATAATAAGGGGGCAGGGTGATATGTACAGCATGCTATCTTATGACAGCATGAACCAAGGTATAAGTACAGTGGTATAATAAGATGGCAAGGTGATATGTACAGCATGCTATCGTATGACAGCATGCATCTAAGGTATACGTACAGTGGTATAATAAGGGGGCAGGGTGATATGTACAGCATGCTATCTTATGACAGCATGCATCCAACGTATATGCTTAATGGTATATTAAGGGAGCAGGGTGATATGTACAGCATGCTATCTTATGACAGCATGCATCCAAGATATACATTCAATGGTATGATAAGGGTGCAGGGTGATATGTGCAGCATGCTATCTTATGACAGCATGCATCCAAGGTACACATTCAATGGTATAATAAGGGGGCAGAGTGATATGTACAGCATGCTACATTATGACACCATGCATCCTAGGTACACATTCAATAGTATAATAAGGGGGCAAGGTGATATGGAGAACATGCTATTTTATGACAGCATGCATCCAAGGTATACCTTCAATGATATAATAAGTGGGCAAAGTGATATGTACAGCCTGTTATCTTACGACAGCATGTATCCAAGGTATATGTACAATGCTATAATAACAGGACCGAGTGATATGTACAGCATGCTATCTTATGACAGCATGCATCCAAGGATTACATTCAATGGTATAATAACAGGGCATCATGCATTGTGAGAGCATGCATCCAAGTTATACGCTCAATGGTATAATAAGAGGGCAGGGTGATATGTACAGTGTGCTACCTTATGACAGCATGTATCCAAGGTGTACGTTCAATGGTATAATAAGGGGGCAGGGTGATATGTACAGCATGCTATCTTATGACAGCATGCATCCAAGGTATACATTCAATGGTATATTAAGAGGGCAGGGTAATATGTACAGCATGCTATCTTTTGACATTGTGCATCCAAGGTAAATGTTAGTGGCATAATAAGGGGGCAGTGTGATATGTACAGCATGCTGTCTTATGGCAGCATGCATTCAAGGTATACATTCAATGGTATAATAAGGGGGCAGGGTGATATGTACAGCATGCTATCTTATGACAATATGTATCCAAGGTATACGTACAATGGTATAATAACAGGGCAGAGTGATATGTACAGCATGCTATCTTATGACAGCATGTATCCAAGGTATACCTTCAATGGTATAATAAGGGGGCAGGGTGATATGTACAGCGTGCTATCTTATGACAGCATGTATCCAAGGTATACCTTCAATGGTATAATAACAGGGCAGGGTGATATGTACGGCATGCTATCTTATGACAGCATGCATCCAAGGTTTACATTCAATGGTATAATAAGGGCCAGGGTGATACGTACAGCATGCTCTCTTATCACAGCATGCATCCAAAGTATGCATACAATGGTATGATAAGAGGGCAGGTGATATGTACAGTTTGCTATCTTATGACAGCATGCATCCAAGGTATATGTTCAATTTTATAATAAGGGGGCAGGGTGATATGTACAGCATGCCATCTTATAACAGCATGCATCCAAGGTATACGTTCAATGGTATAATAAGAGGGCAGGGTGATATGTACAGCATGCTACCTTATGACAGCATGCATCCAAGGTATACATTCAATGGTATAATAAGAGGGCAGGGCAATATTTACAGCATGGTTGTCTTATGACAGCATGCATCCAAGGTATACCTTCAATGGTTTAATAAGGGGGCAGAGTGATATGTACAGCATGCTACCTTATGACAGCATGCATCCAAGGTATATGTTCTATGGTATAATAAGAGGGCAGGGTGATAGTACAGCATGCTACCTTATGACAGCATGCATCCAAGGTATACACTCAGTGGTATAATAAGGGGGCAGGGTGATATGTACAGCATGCTATCTTATGACAGCAAGCATCCAAGGTATACGTTCAGTGGTATATTAAGGGGGCATTTTCATATGTACAGCATGCTATCTTATGACAGCATGCATCCAAGGTGTACGTTCAATGGATAATAAGAGGGTAGGGTGATATGTACAGTATGCTACCTTATGACAGCATGTATCCAAGGTATACGTACAATGGTATAACAAGGGGGCAGGGTGATATGTACAGCATGCTATCTTATGACAGCATGTATCCAAGGTATACGTTCAATGATATAATAAAGGGGCAGGATGCTATGTACAGCATGCTATCTTATGACAGCATGCACCCAAGGTATACATCCAATGGTGTAATAAGGGGGCAGAGTGATATGTAAAGCATGCTACCTTATGACAGCATGCGTCCAAGGTATACGTTCAATGGTATAGTAAGAGGGCAGGGTGATATGTACAGCATGCTATCTTATGACAGCATGCATCCAAGGTATACCTTCAATTTGTATAATAAGGGGGCAGGATGATATGTACAGCATGCTATCCTGTGATAGCATGCATCCAAGGTATACCTTCAATGGTATAATAAGGGGGCAGGGTGATGGAATTTCACTTATATGTATGCAGGATACACATTTTGAACAAGAAATAGACAAGTTAGAGAGTAACCTCTGTTGAAGGGGATATAATGAAAATAGAGTTAAAGATGCTATTACTAAGTATAAACAATGCAGAAGTAATAGGTCTAGGCCTTGGTTCTTCCATAGACAACATGATGGAATAACTGTTCAGTGTAGAGTCTCACAGATGCATAACATTTATTTATTTTATTTATTTTGCATTTCTTTACCGGGAAAGTCCAACTGGATATATGTCCATTTTTAGTGGAGGACCAGGGAGAAAAGCTCCAGTAAGCAAAGTACAAACACATTAGGAACAATAGAAATATTTAGAAATAAGTATAATTTGCAGTTTTCAGTAGGGTTACAAACTTAGATAAAACATATTACTCAACATCAGAATCATGCGGCTCCAGTTTCAAACAATAATACATATAGTTTTGGGCTAAGTCCCTTCAGAGATTCATACACCTATTAGAGTATTTGATTGAGATGCTAAGGGAGCGTTTGCAGGATCAGCAGGTGGTGATTAGTCAGGGTTTAAGTAGGGACATTGCCAATGCTGTAGGAAGAGTAGTTTGAGGCTGTTTTTGAACTGGGTTAAGGAGGATTGTTGGGTAAGTTCGGCAGGTACCATATTCCACGTTTTGCCTACTGAGTTTGTCAATAGAGAGTCTCCAGCCACGTTTATGCTGCTAGTTGTTTCTACCAGCAGTTTGTCAGCAGAACATAGTGATCTTAGGTTGCTGTATGGTTTGATGATCTTATTTAGTGCGGGTCTTTTTCCGGGTTGATATAGTATTTTGTGGGTTATTATAAGTTGTTTGTATTGGAGAAGACTGGGCCACCCCAGCTATCCTAGTTGAGTTAAGGTGATACAATGGTAGGTCCTAGAGGTAGCACCTGTAGCAAATCTAGCAATATGGCTGTAACAGCTAGCAAGTTTGGTAAGGGTGGCTTGGTTCAGGTTAATGAAGAGGGGGGCATAGAGGATGGTAGATAGTAGGTTAGACTGAGTGATAGTGGTTTTTGAAAAAGAAGTGAGGAAAGGTTTGATCCTGTATAGGGAGCCCAGTTTTTTTGTTGATAGATTTGATGGTTTGATTAACATGGATATCATATTTTGGTGCCTTATCGACTGTGATGCCCAGGTGTTTTGTGTGAATATTTGGGGATATAATTGTGCCATTGTTGGAACTTATAGTAAAGAATGGTTAGGAGGATTTGCAGGTGGGGCAAAGATGAGCAGTTTAGTTTTGTTGGGGTTTAATAGAAGCTGACTGTTTGCAAACCATTTTTCTACATCTTTGAAAGTATTCTGGGTTAGGGTCATAAGCTCAGTTGAGGAGGAGGTGGTACATATTAAAGTAAAGTTGTCCAAGTATTGGATGCAGGTGGCCTTAGGAGTGATGGTGGGCAGTTCATTGATAAAGACTGAGAAGAGTAGTGGTTCTAGTATGGAGCCTTGGGGGACTCCTTGAGTAATGAGTAGACATGTGGATAGGGTATTGTGCCATTAAACTGCTTGTTGTCTATCAGACAGGTAAGACTGGAACCATTTAATAGATTTACTGTTCAGTGACAGTTCCTCCAGGGTACAGAGAAGCAGTTGGTGATTGACCATATCAAAGGCCTTAGAGATATCTAGGAAGAGAGCTGAGGTAAGTTTGTTATTGTTTCAGTTGATGTTGATAAAGTTAGAGAAGGATAGGAAGGCTGATGTGGTGCTGGGGTGTGGCCTAAAACCATGCTGAGAGTTGGACAGTAGTTTATTTTGGGTGAGATTGTGCATTAATTGGTTATGGATGCCTTTTCCATAATTTTGGCCAACGGTGATAGCATGGCTATTGGTCGGAAGTTTGAGAGGTCTAAAGAATTCCCTCCTTTATGAAGGGGAATGACATGAGAAACCTTCCAGAGAGAGGGGATAGTGGCTTCAGTCATGGTGCAGCTTATTATGATCGAAACAGGGTATGCAATTGCATCTGCCCCATTTTTGTAAATATTCTGGTGGGAGGAGATCAGCTGCCAGGGTAGTGGGCTTTAGTTTGTTAATTAGAGATCGAATGGTCGATGTAGATACAGGCTGGAAGGTGAAGGGTAGTGGGGTAGTGGTTGTAGAGGAGTTCTGAAAGGAGCTGGTGGGGGGTAGTAGGCTAGCTACTGATTGGATGGTTTTGGTAAAAAAATTGTTAATGATGTTAGCAGTTTCCTCTGGAGTTTTAAGGTCACAAGCTGAAGGGGTGGGGGTGGAGGTTTGGCCAGGGTGAAGCAGTTTGTTATTTTTAAGGTTTGTTCTGGTGTTTTTGCTGAAGGTGTAGATAGACCTTTTTTGTGTATCAATGTGGCTTTCTTGGTATCACTCCTTAATTGTCGGAATTTAATAGGTCAAGTGGGTCTTTGGAGATGTGCCATTTGTCCTGTGCTTTATTACGTGCTATGATTTTGGTTTTGGTTACTGTAGAGAGCCAGGGGGTGGTCTTAGTTTTGCCTCTGAGGGTGCAGATAGGAGCGTGGGAATCTAGAATGGAGAGGAATTTAGAATTAAAGTAGGCTACATCATCTAGTGGAAGTTCTTTAAGTACATCCCAGTTGCATGCTCTGAGTTCATTCTGAAAGTCAGTGGTGTTAAAATTCTTGTTGTTTCTGACAGATTTATAAAGAACTTGGTGGTAGTTATCTACTTTATGCTTAATGATGTAAGTGAGTAGGTGGTCACTTATATCATCTGGGAGGGTACCCGTGTTATACAAGTCTGGGTGACTGTGGATAAGAATCCAGTCCAGGATACAGCCTTTGTAGTTGGATTTATTTATTCTGGTGAGTGAGGATACAAGTTGGGTATAGTCATGAAGGTTTATATGGGTGGTGGGAGAGTCAGAGGAACAATTGTTACAGTCAATATTAACGTCTCCTAACACCATAGTTTCATGGGAGTATGTGTTGGAAAGCCATTGGAGGAAGTCTTCTAGGGTATTTGCATTGTTGCCTGGGGGGATATAAATACAGGCAATGAATATAGATTTACTTTTGTTAAGCTGTAGTTTGCTAACTAGGACTTCTGCATTATTGAACAAAGGGGTTGTTGTGGGGCTAGTGTGACATCTATTGTGTTTTTAAACAGAACTGCTACTCCTCCACCTTTCTTGGTGTTTCGGTCTAGTCTAAGTATGTTGTACCTGGTGGGATAACCTCATCATTTTTAGTTCCTGGTTTTAGCCAGGTTTCTGTAAGGCACTGCACATCAGGTGAGTAGGTGGCTAGAAGGTCATGAAGATTATGGACTGTGTTGTTATTACTC
The DNA here is from genome assembly GCF_019279795.1 of Protopterus annectens. Lineage (NCBI taxonomy): Eukaryota > Metazoa > Chordata > Ceratodontiformes > Protopteridae > Protopterus > Protopterus annectens. The sequence goes on along the minus strand of NC_056749.1, from coordinate 60,040,965 downwards.
CTGATGTTTAGGTGACAGGTCAGGAGAGAGTTAGGGGACCTTGTATTTGGCCATATGTTGAAGGTGGTAGTGGGCTGAGAGTTTGTGGGAAGGGTGGGTCCAGAGTTAGGGTGGATGTCTCCATCCATCAGAGTAAATTGTACAGTGATTATTAGTTTCAGCGCTTTACTTATTATTTTATGATAATATCTAGTTTTGGGGGAGACGGACCATGGTCTAGTTAGTTGGTAGTTGTTAAAAGTGGAAGACAGGTTTGTAGTGAGCTAGGGGTTGATCTGATTCACTCAAGGTAGGAGCAGAGATGGTATGAGATATGGGGTGGTGAAAGCCAAGATAGGGCTGGTTTTCATAGATGGTGAGGAGATATAGCCCAGGCAATATAACTGAGAGGAACATAATTGGTCTCATCTTGATAGTAGTGGTACTTGGTAAGGAATGTGGGTGGAGAATTAAGAGGGTTGTTGGCATAAAGAGATGGTGTATAGGGGTGCTGTATGGAGATGTGGGTTATCTGTGATAGGTTGTAGGAGGGGGGAGTGGTTTATTGGGCTTAAATTTAGCACTAGTGGGGGCAGGTGAGGTTTGTAGGCAGGATGGCGGGCAGAGAGGGGCTATACCAAGCTACAAGGATTTCCAGGGTCTGTTAGTATGCAGGCTTGACGAATGCAACTTTACAGTGTCTTTAGTTTGTTATTTTTAAAGTGAGTTGCAATTTACCCAATTTTATTCAATTCTTTTAAAGTGAGCTGTGTTTTACTCAGTATTGTATTAAACAAAGTTTGTAGTTTAGCCAGACAATTTTGCTGACTGTGGGGAGTAAACAAGCTTTTATCCTGAATTTTGTACAGATATTTTGTCATTTCTCTAGCAACTGTGAGATGAAGTAAGCAGGGGGAGTGTGTTATACAGGCTGTTTGAGCTGTAATATGCTTATTTTATTACTTATTACAGCAGCCTGACTAGGGAATCTAAGACTGTTAAGCTATCTTTTAGTATGGACCCTAGGCTAGCCGTAGACCCAGTTCAGCCAAGCAATTTATTAGCACAACAGTTACACTTAGGATACAGACCTTTCAGTCCTTTTCCTTAGCAAGGGACAGTGCAGGAATGCTTTTCTTTTAGTTTTCAGGATGATAGTTTCTTTTCAGCACAGATTGAGCTGTTCGAGGTAAGGACAGGTTGGGTGGAAAGACCTGGTAAGGTACATAGAGTAAGTGCATGGATTCTAAAGGAACATAGCTAACATAGCAGCATGCAGACAGTTTTATACATTCAGGCAGGCAGGGCATTCATTAATATTAGTAGTGCCACAGCTTCTGTATTACTCTATTCTCAATTGCAACTGTCAGTCAGAGCAGTAGTTTTCAGCACAGGCAAGGTCAGTGAATTTTACACAGCTTTTCCTGTGTGGTTTTATGCTATCAGTAGTTACAGCATTAAGGCAGTACAGCTAAATCCACTTGCTAAATGCTAGGAAAACTTCTGTTCATGATTCTTGAACCAGCATAGTAGTATATCACAGCAAACTATGTCGCTAAGCTTAAAATGTTAAAATAACCACATGCAGTCAATAAATGTGCTTAGACATGAGGCTAAAGTTAACATATAGTAATAACATAGAGGGGATATGTAATATAATAAAACAGAATTGCAATGTTTTGCTGACAGATGAAAAAATAGCCAAGGTAGTGGGCAAAAAAAACAGCTTTTGGCTTTAGAAGAAATAAAAATCTGAAGGATTTGTTATGTCATGAGGAGAAGACAGAAAAAAGTAGGAACAATTTTACACAATGTGCAGGTACACGAAAGTGCTTTTACATTGTTACACGTTTATGTTAGACTTAACCTGATGCTAATGTTAACATATAGTAATAACATAGGGGGAATATGTGATATAATAAAACAGAATTGGAATGTTTTGCTGACAGATGAAAAAAATAGCCAAGGTAGTGGGAGAAAAAACAGCTTTTGCCTTTAGAAGAAATAAAAATCTGAAGGATTTACTACATCATGAGGGGAAGACAGAAAAAAGTAGGAACAATTTTACACAACGTGCAGGTACACGAAAGTGCAGAAATTGCAAAGCATGTGAGTACATTGTGGAGGCAGAATCCTATGTACACTCTGCATCAGGAAAACAATATTGTTTTGATTTGTATGCAGATTGCAGAACAAAGAATATTGTTTACCTGGCTGTCTGTCAGAACTGCAGCTCATTCTATGTAGGAAAAAACAAATGCATGCTGAAAAAAAGAATTTTGAACCATTTGTCCTCTGTAAGATTAAAACATGAACATAATGCACTTTTCCAGCACATTTCTACGTATGAAAATCATAAGTTTAAGTTTATGGTTATACAATGTGTAAATATAAACAAAAGGAGAGGTGATTTGATTAATGAGACAGAGTTGAATTAAATCAAATGGATCATTGCGCTAGCAACATACAAAACCCCAGGTTTAAATGGGGTTATACCTTTAAGACCTACACTAAAGAAAAGGAGGGTGTGGTACTGAATGTTAACTGAAGAGCTATATAAAAACTGCAGTTTCATTTGAGTTTTGTATCTGAAGAAGGGCTTGGTCCAGAATGTGCTCATTCCTGTGTTTTGTGTTTTAAATAAGTTTTGAAGCTGTTCGGTGTGGTGGCCACTACCTGCTTTTTCTTCTTTCTTTAACTTTTCTGAGCAGGCAGCCTGTGGTGGAGTATCTACAGTTCTTTTTGGTTTAACCTTTAAAGCATAAAAGCTGCAGCACCAATAATACGTCAGTTTGCAGCAAGAATATGATGCATACTTCCCAACTGTGCCGAATTACTTGTTTTTTACTGAGTTTTGGGGTTCAAATGAATCGGTGCCATGATTCCTGAGTGTCACCCCTTCATTTCTGATTTTTTTCTTTTGTTTTTAAAATTTTTGCGCTGTTAGAGCTGACGTCATCACATGCGCGATGGCGTCAGCTCGGTCATGTCTACCAGCCTGTCAGAATTGAGCTCAAGGAGCTCACACATTTACAGCTGTCCTGGCTATTAAAATGAGAGTGGGAACAGCAACAGAATGGCAGGATTATTATTCAGACTACCTTTCAGAGAAGGCTGAAGACAAGTATATGTTGGGAATCGGACTAATGGCAGACCGAAGACTCCATGCGCATAATGATACTAACATTCAGAGAAGTGTGTGTGTGTGTGTGTGTGTGTGTGTGTGTGTGTGTGTGTGTGTGTGTGTGTGTGTGTGTGTGTGAAAATGCCCCCATCTAAAATACCTGGTGGCTAGAGGTAATCAGGCTCAAACCCTGTACCTTGGGTACAGGGTAAAAAGAGCCTAAAGTCCCTAGCCACCACCACTTGTGAGCTTTGCCCAGGTTTTTTGTGCTATGAGTTGAGAGCTATGGTGAGAAGTGAGAACTGAATTTGTATTCCCCCATTATGGGCTTTATTTGTCCAGGTTTTTTGTGCGAAGAGGTTGAGAGTTATGGTGAGATGAGAAGTGAGAAATTAATTCACTAAATGATGGCCATTAAGTTTCAGTCTTCCTATTTTTCAGGAAGCTGCTGATTTGGCATAGTGGTACGTTGCTCTGCCTGTAATGCATAGGGTCCTGGGTTCAAGACTGGCCAGTGAAATGCATGGTGGTAACACAACATTTTATTCTAGCAACTTTACAAAATTTTACAAGCAATGTTTAAAATGTGTCCCTGGTAAGTCCCTAGCCACAACCACTTGTGAGCTTTGTCTAGTTTTTTTGTGCTAAGAGTTGAGAGCTATGGTGAGAAGTGAGAACTGAATTTGTATTCCTCCATTATTGGCTTTGTTTGCCCAGGTTCTTTTGTGCTAAGAGATTGAGAGCTATGGTAAGAAGTGAGAACTGAATTTGCATTCCCCCATTATTGGCTTTGTCCAAGTTTTTTGTGTTAAGAGGTTGAGAGCTATGGTGAGAAGTGAGAAATGAATTCACTAAATGATAGCCATTAAGTTTCAGTCTTCCTATTTTTCAAGAAGCTGCTGATATGGCATAGTGGTATGCTGATCTGTCTGTAGTGCATAGGGTCCGGGGTTCAAGACTTGCCAGTGAAATACATGGTGATAACACAACATTTTATTCTAGCAACTTTCCAAAATTAAACAAGCAATTTTTAAAACGTGTCCTTGTTTTTTGAACTTTTGCCCCCCCCCCCAAAAAAATGAAGTTGAAAATAAGTGAGAGAAGCTATGCAAGATGCCTATGGCTTACATTACTGTCATTCTATTTATAATGTGGGTGTGGAAGTAGACTTTTATGATGGAAATGGTCTGAATTGGGCAGTTTTGTCATTATTGGTTCGTGCATTTTGTTTCATTGCCTACAGTACAGCCTACTGGAAAAATGTTCAAACAATACATTTAAAATGCACTCTGTCTAACAAGTGTGCTGTATTATACAAGGAATATAACTTAATAAAGTCAGGAAGGCATATCAAAGAAAATAACACATGTATATTTCTTGTTTTGTGTGCAAGGGCCAATGATTTGAAAACAGCCCAATGGTAATATTTATCATTTTCTTTGGATGTGGTGTGGGTTTCAATGCTGTTTCAATGAATGTGAGTTTCAAGGGCAAAGAAGTTTTAATGCCGTGTCTATTTTCATTGTGAGACAGTATTGCTTTGTTTAACAGATATCTATTAGTGTTTGTGCATTGTGCTATAAAATGTAAAAAAAAATCCAAATAATCATTGTAGAAGTAAAGCAATATGCACACATTAGTGTTTATGGTAAATGAGGTGAAATAGATAGGTAATGGGACATTGGAATGACTGCAGGGGGACTCTGGTGCCATATTTTTGTTGTCTGTTCTTCAGTTTGCATTTGAAAGTTGGTATTCCACAATCCCATTGGAGTGGGTGGGATTATGTAATTATGTATGCAAATTAGATGTTAATAAGCATACAGATTTGTACCTATTTTTCATGGGCCTTGCCCAGATTTTTGATGTTTCCAGGTCGAGAGGTATGAGATGATATAAAAGAACTTGAGAAAGAGGGTGTGTATAAATATTTAGGAATTGTTGAAGGATTAACAATAAAACATGAACAAATGCAAACAAAACTCAGAAAATAATATTTTAGAAGACTAAAATTAATACTGAAACCAGCCCTGACATCCAGTCCAAGCTATAAACCAATTTGTTCTTTCTGTTCTAATTTACAGTTTTGGGGTGATTGACTGGCCTCATATGGTGCTGGTTCAGTTCGACGGAAAACAAGAAAAATGTTTCACTCTTATTAAATGATTTATAAAAATCAGTGCATACCAAGATTAGCCTTCTGAAGGAGGTATGAGCCTCCTTGAAAGTGATTACGTGCATAGATCTGCAATCATAGGACTGTATACATATTTGCTGACCAAATGAGATCCAAATATAGTGAAGGTTTTGAAACATGAAGAGAACAATTCTAAGATGACTTATCTGCTTAGTCTAATGGAAGCAAATTGGAGTTAAGTAAAGATGGAAACCAAAACAGAAGTAGACAACAATCAGGCAGCAAATGAATGTGCCAAAAAACAAAAAGAAAGAATATAAGGCGAAGGATCAGATGAGAAGGCAAGAAATGTGGAAAAGGCATACATATAGTTGCAAGTACAGAACACTCCTCAAACAACATAGATCAGGATCTGATACAGGAATGGTTAAGGAGAGGTGAATTTAAACAAAAAGAGAAAGGTTAATATTAGTAGCCCAGGGTAGTGGACTATGTACGTGTTGTTTTACAAAGTACACTGAACATGTAGGAGAAACAGATAAATGCAGGTTCTGAAAAACAGAACTGGAAACAGCCGCACATCTTCTTGTGGCTGTGGTACACTAATGGCAGATGAGCAGTATGCTGAAAGGCATAATAATGTGGCAAGACCATTGCACTGGGGATTGTGCAAACATTATAATTTTGAAGTAGCTGAGAAGCATTAGAAACACAAGCCACAAAGCATTATAGAGAATGATGAAGTTTATTTCATGTGGGATCACCCATTACCGAGTTCAAACAACAGATGTGAGAAAACCAGATACAGTAGTCCATGAAAAGAAAACAAAATTAAAACAAAGTTAAGAACAATTTACCCTGAAAGAATGTTAACTTGTTGAAACTTAATGCACAGAACTAATAACTCCCCTTACAAAACTTAACCCATTTTACTAAACTTAACTTACAGAACTAATAACTCCCCTTACTAAATCAGCACACATTACCTAATATCCTAAACAATAGTGTGCTTTGATGTATATTATATACATCACTACTGTCTACTTTTATGAACTGTTAATCTCTACTTTACTGTGTATTCATACAATATTTCTAATATGTTTGCTCTATTTATAATTTTTTTCTCTCATGTATTGTAATTGCATTTTGGAGCTTTTCTCCCCGGGCCTCCGCTGAAAATGGATCTGTGTCCAGTCGGACTTTCCCAGTAAACAAATGTAAAATAAATAAATAAAAAAATAGCATTGATAATTGAAATTGCTACATGCAGTGACTACAGTGTCTTACGTGGAGAGACACAAAGTCATAAAATACCAGTATTTGCAGGCAGAAATGAGGTCAGTGTAGAAGAAAGATACCCAGACAGTTCCAATAACAGTAGGAGCAACAGTTCTCATAAAAAAGAATTTACAGTTGTATTTAGATATGTTAACAATACATGTAACTCCATACGAATTGCAGGAGTCATTACTGGGCACATTGCAGGTGCTGCAATGAGCACTTCTGGCTGACATCAAAGACTGAAACAATACTAATTTCATGAACTTTAATCATACTTGGAGAAATTAAAATGGGAGAATCTGCTCCTTATATGAACTGATTACAAGGTATTTGGCAAGACACTAAAAAAAAATGTCCTTACTTTTTTTTTTGGCAAACAATGTGGTTTTGCATTGCCCAGAATGACAGCCTTGATTTAATGAACATTTAACTGTGAATTCAAACACCTAGTATCAGGATCAAACTCATGGCGATCTGATCTGCTGCCATCAAATGAGAGTACATTACCTTCTAAACTACTAATAATGTCAGTTTATCAGCTCTGTATTTGTTAACCAGTTTGTTGGATTTGCCCATGGACCCTTTTCAGACATTACCTGAACCAACATGGCATTTAAAGATACCTGTGGTAATCACAAATGCATGGCTTAGAATTAAATTGATGCCTAGATCAAAGGTGTCAGTGCTACACACATGGCTTAGAATTAAATAGACATCTAGATCAAAGGAGTCAGTGCTACATACATGACTTAGAATTAAATCGAAGTCTAGATCAAAGGAGTCAGTGCTGCATACATGGCTTAGAATTAAATAGACATCTAGATCAAAGGTGTCAGTGCTACACACATGGCTTAGAATTAAATAGACATCTGGATCAAAGGAGTCAGTGCTACTAGTGCTGCTAAATAGTTGCATCTCTCACATATATTTGAACCTGTTTGGAGGAGGAGAGGGTTGTCCGTGTACATGAGACAGTTGCAACATTGGCTCAAAATTCCCAGATTCACCAGCTGGACTGGAGAGGAAACCATTGACTGACCTTTGGACATGCTAGAGTAATAGGGAAACTGAATTTAAGATGGACCAATAGAGGACAGGGTAATCGTAGAGAGTAAAAGAGTAAGTAGTGCTTATGGTTTAATAGTGCTAACTTGTAGGATTACTTAATTGGACCAGTGAAGGGCCTTAGAATGAGAATATGGTGTTTAAATTGAGAGATAGAGCAGTTCTAAGGGAAAAAGTGAAGAGCAGACTTTGTGGAGCCAGGAATAGTTTAAACCCAATTAGGCGGCACTGCCCGTTGTTGCGCTATGCTCAAAAACATGCAAAACCGCGCAAAAGAGGGTTTTAAGAGAGGAAGATGAAGGAGTTTTGGAATTGACCCAAAATGGCCAATAAAACTACAGTTTCAAGTCAGTAACCACTCCCACAGGGGCAGGCAGGCTGCTCAATGTTTTCACTGCCACTGATCAACAGAGAGACTTTCTTTTAGCCCAAGCAAAAATGGCCTCACAGAAACTTACAAACAGTTCAAGAACAGCAAGCCTGTAACTGAACTTTTTTAAATCTCAGAAAAGTGGGGAAAAAGCAAGATTTTTTTTTTTTATTTTCAGAGATAGCAGAGGTTAACAAGTATCAACAAGTTATAACAGTGCAGTAAATGACCCCACACAAGAGTGCTAGGCCAAAGACAGATAAAATGCAAGTTTTGAGAAAAAAACGATTTTAAAAATAAGTGCAAACAGGAAATTCAGTAAACAGCTCTAGGTTGTGCTCTAAATACAGTTACTAATGCAGAAATCAAATTTAACAAGCCAGAAAATGCTCAAAATAGGCGGCTATGCAGAAAAACTTAGCAAATAAACAGAGGAAAAATACTTAAAGTCTCAAAAGTGGCTCCTTTCTTCTCTCAGCATTTTCTCCTCTTGGTGGGAGCATCACCAACAGCCAACAAGTCTGAAAAGATGCCAAAACCACGAGACAACCAGGTTTTAAGAGAAGAAGATGAAGGAGTTTTGGAATTGTCCCAAAATGGCAAATAAAAATACAGTTTCAAGTCAGTAACCACTCCCACAGGGGCAGGCAGGCTGCTCAATGTTTTTCACTGCCACTAATCAACAGAGAGACTTTCCTTTAATCCAAGCAAAAAATGGCCTCACAGAAACTTACAAACAGTTCAAGAACAGCAAGCCTGTAACTGAACTTTTTTAAATCTCAGAAAAGTGGGAAAAAAAGCAAGATTTTTTTTTGTTTTTTCAGAGATAGCAGAGGTTAACAAGTATCAACAAGTTATAACAGTGCAGTAAATGACCCCACACAAGAGTGCTAGGCCAAAGACAGATAAAATGCAAGTTTTGAGAAAAAAACGATTTTAAAAATAAGTGCAAACAGGAAATTCAGTAAACAGCTCTAGGTTGTGCTCTAAATACAGTTACTAATGCAGAAATCAAATTTAACAAGCCAGAAAATGCTCAAAATAGGTGGCTATGCAGAAAAACTTAGCAAATAAACAGAGGAAAAATACTTAAAGTCTCAAAAGTGGCTCCTTTCTTCTCTCAGCATTTTCTCCTCTTGGTGGATGTTTCACCAACAGCCAACAAGCCTGAAAAGATGCCAAAACCACGAGGCAACCAGGTTTTAAGAGAGGAAGATGAAGGAGTTTTGGAATTGACCCAAAATGGCCAATAAAACTACAGTTTCAAGTCAGTAACCACTCCCACAGGGGCAGGCAGGCTGCTCAATGTTTTTCACTGCCACTGATCAACAGAGAGACTTTCTTTTAGCCCAAGCAAAAAATGGCCTCACAGAAACTTACAAACAGTTCAAGAACAGCAAGCCTGTAACTGAACTTTTTTAAATCTCAGAAAAGTGGGGAAAAAAGCAATATTTTTTTTGTTTTTTTTGTTTTTTCAGAAATAGCAGAGGTTAACAAGTATCAACAAGTTATAACAGTGCAGTAAATGACCCCACACAAGAGTGCTAGGCCAAAGACAGATAAAATGCAAGTTTTGAGAAAAAAACGATTTTAAAAATAAGTGCAAACAGGAAATTCAGTAAACAGCTCTAGGTTGTGCTCTAAATACAGTTACTAATGCAGAAATCAAATTTAACAAGCCAGAAAATGCTCAAAATAGGCGGCTATGCAGAAAAACTTAGCAAATAAACAGAGGAAAAATACTTAAAGTCTCAAAAGTGGCTCCTTTCTTCTCTCAGCATTTTCTCCTCTTGGTGGGTGCATCACCAACAGCCAACAAGCCTGAAAAGATGCCAAAACCACGAGGCAACCAGGTTTTAAGAGAAGAAGATGAAGGAGTTTTGGAATTGTCCCAAAATGGCCAATAAAACTACAGTTTCAAGTCAGTAACCACTCCCACAGGGGCAGGCAGGCTGCTCAATGTTTTTCACTGCCACTAATCAACAGAGAGACTTTCCTTTAGCCCAAGCAAAAAATGGCCTCACAGAAACTTACAAACAGTTCAAGAACAGCAAGCCTGTAACTGAACTTTTTTAAATCTCAGAAAAGTGGGAAAAAAGCAAGATTTTTTTTGTTTTTTTGTTTTTTCAGAGATAATTGGCTAAAATTTTGGTGTCATTCAAAGGGGAGCCAGTGTCTGTCAGCCTAGGATGACATGCTCGACAAGCCACGTTGCTTCGCTAGGGATGGCTTGCACCTGTCACCACTGGGCTTTCAGATATTGGCAAAGGCTCTTGCCACCCCCATAGTGCCTTTTTTAGGCAAGGCTCAAAAGTCAAACCCACCCCCATAGACAGCACAAGGAACAAGAAACTAAGGGTAATGCTGCTAAACACCAGAAGTCTTAACCTCAAGATGCACACACTGAAAGCTCTCCTCAGTATGGAGAACATTGATATCTGTGCAGTGACAGAAACCTGGTTCAAGGCTCCAGAGAGCACCCCAGCACTACCAGGCTATACCTCATATCATGCTTTTCGGCCCCAAAACCCGGACCAAACCACAAAAGGAGGGGGAGTTTCCATATTTATCAAGGATATCCACACCTCCAGGTTAGTGGCATTGCAAGTATCGGAGACCATCCATGTGCAACTAACAGTGGGCAAGACTGCTTTTCAGTTTATAGCATCCTACAGACCACCCTCTCAAAGTCAGGAATCCCATTCGGCTTTCCTGAAAACATTGGAGAACATGAAGATCTCTCCGAACACCATTATATTAGGTGACTTCAACTACCCAAACATTAACTGGGAGCACTACTCAAGCCCCAGCACCTTAGCCCAAAGATTCCTGGAAATTATAAACTCAAATGCTATGGAACAACTAGTCACCACTCCCACAAAAGGGGACAACATACTAGACCTGATCATTACCAACATGGGGACTCTATGCTCCACACCAGAAGTATATCCCTCATTGGTAAGATCAGACCATAAATTAATTTCACTGGATGTCCACATCCCGACCCCACCCCAGCACAGAAAACCACAGTGAAAAACTTCTCAAAAGTGAACTTCTTACTTCTCAAAACCAAAGTGGAATCCTTCAAGGCCCCAGGGCCAGTGGAAACTACAGCCCAAACTGCAGAATCCTATATAAATGCATTGTACGGACATCTACAGGAATGCATGGATCATGCTATCCCAAACAAAACCAAGACCCAATCATCCAAAGGCAGGCGTCCAGTCTGGTGGACCCCTGCCATAAATAAACTGTACAACAGAAGGAGGAAGCTACTACATGATAGAGCAAAATCCCTAATAGGGAAGGCATCTCTGATCTGTACTAGCAAAAAATTACGATCCCTCATAAAATCCTCCATGGCCAGCTTCGAGAGAAAAATTGCACAGGACACCAAAGACAATCATAAGACTTTTTTCAGTTATGTTAGAAACCTGGGATGCAACTCCCAGACTTGTTCTGAGTTGATTCTAAACGACAAAAAATACACTGAACCCACAGACATCACCAATATCCTGGAAGACAGGTTCAGTGCAAACTTCTCCCCCCCTCCCCCCCAAAAGAGCAAGTATCTATCCCGGCAGGGGGCTGCCTCCCAAACATCTCAGATGCTCAGGTGAAGGCTGCCCTCTCCAAAGCAAAAAAACACTGCTTCCATGGGACCAGATGGCGTCCCAGGTTGCATCCTACATGAACTACAAGAGGAACTAATCCCTCAAATAAAACAGCTATACAATCTCAGCCTCACTACAGGATATGTGCCCACAGAATGGCATACAGCAACAGTGGTCCCACTCCACAAAGGTGGAGCCTCTACGGACCCTGGAAACTATCACCCCATAAGCCTGACTAGCTTAGTCTGCAAGGCTATGGAGAGGATCATCATGAAGCTCATAAACAAAGACATTGGGGACCTACAGACACTAGATCCTACCCAGTTCGGCTTTGTCAAGGGCAGATCCTGCCTTTTGAACCTGGTTGACTTCTTTGAAACAATCACCAAAGCCATAGATGAAGGGAAGGTAGTCCACACAGCCTATCTGGACCTTGCAAAGGCATTTGACACAATACCCCACTCGGGCATCATAGATAAGCTATCCAGCTTAAATATAAACCCCTATGTCACAAGATGGGTCACAAACTGGCTCAAAGACAGAACCCACAGAGTGAGAGTTGCTGGAGCCATGTCAGACTCGAAACTGGTCACAAGTGGCATCCCACAGGGTTCTGTCCTGGGACCACTCTTGTTCGGTATATACTTTTCCGAGGTACAGGCAAACGTGGGAGGACTATGGCTCACCAAGTTCGCAGATGACTACAAACTGGGCACCATAATCAACTCTCCAGCTGATACAAACATCCTTCAAAAAGGTCTCACAGAGACAGATAACTGGTGCCAGTGCCATGGTTTAAAGCTAAATGCCAAAAAATGTATAGTCATACCCTTTGGCAAAAACAATGTGCCCACAAATTACCACATAGGTGGAAACCCATTAAGTACAGAGAAAGTTATTAGGGACTTGGGGACCCAAGTTGATAGCAATCTCTCCTTTGAAAACCACATTGCCAAAGAGGTTAGAAAGACCTTCTACATAGCCCACCTCATCACAAAGGGTTTCACATCTAGATCAAGAGAGGTAATCGTGCTCCTTTATTCATCCCTCATCAGGCCCATCATAGAATACAATGCCCCTTTTGGGATGTACCTTACCCGACACCTGCAGCAATTAGAAAGACCCCAAAAGTATCTCACCAAGAGGATCAAGGGTCTCAAACAGATGCCATATGCTGCTCGGTTAAAAAAACTCCAGCTCTACTCAGTTGCATACCGCCTACTTCAAGGCGATCTATGCCTGACATACAAAGCTATGTCAAATCCAGAATTAATGGACATGCTCCACCTCAGTAAATCTAAATCCCTTAGAGCCACACGCTCGAGGGACTTGAACCTCAGCACAGAAATAAATAGAACTTGCTGGAGGGACAGGTTCATAACCCAGAGGCTCCCTTCACTCTGGAATAGAATTCCAGTTCATGTGAAGCAGAGCACCTCACTGAATCTCTTCAAGAAGAATCTCGATAAGTGGATGGGGGATTGTAGGTTTGTCCCAGGGATTACTCCCGTGTCACTATTAGACAGAGGCACAGTAAACTAAACCTTAAAAAGGGCACAGTATACTCAAATCAAGGGGTGGCATAAGCCATACAGAATCAGGCTAGGCTTATAATTGCCCCAGGGCAGATAGCCTAGTATGAACCTATGAACCTATACATGGCTTAGAATTAAATAGACGTCTAGATCAAAGGAGTCAGTGCTACATACATGGCTTAGAATTAAATAGACATCTAGATCAAAGGAGTCAGTGCTACATACATGGCTTAGAATTAAATTGACATCTAGATCAAAGGAGTCAGTGCTACATACATGGCTTAGAATTACATCAGCATCTAGATCAAAGGAGTCAGTGCTACACACATGGCTTAGAATTAAATTGACATCTAGATCAAAGGAGTCAGTGCTACACAGATGGCTTAGAATTAAATTGACGTCTAGATCAAAGGAGTCAGTGCTACAATTAAATTGACGTCTAGATCAAAGGCAGGGCTACATACATATGTGGCTTAGAATAAAATCGATGTCTAGATCAAAGGAGTCAGTGCTACATACATCCACACTGATAGTCCCACAGTATCTTTTGTTTTCTACATGGTAAAAAAGAAGCAATGTTGCTGATGAAAAAAATAGGCTTAATGTTATCGTATTTCCATTCTATAGATGCTGTATGGGTATAGCTTTCATGTTTTCACTATGTTCATATAAAATTTCTCCAGGAACTCTAATTTCTTTCCTTTTCCCAAAATTATGTTACTTAAGTAAATTACTTCATCCAAAAAAATGTCCCCAGTAGAACTGTTCTACTAGGATAACCCCAATAAAGGTGCAATTAGCTCAGTGGGAATTATCCAGCAAAATGGAATAAAGGACTGGGTGAGACGTTAAATGCAACTTAGATTAAAAAAAATCAGTTGTTTTGACTTTCATTTGGGAAATGGATCAGTTGCTGTCATCTGGAAATCTTGAAAATTATTTATTCAGACATTAGACTGGTTCCTGCCTGCAAGCAGAATATTTGAGAAACCAGAAAGTCACCTGGGAAGAAACACTGAATTTTTATTTGGAAGTCAATACAACATAGCTAGAGACATTACTAGGGTGATCCTAAAGAAACACTTGGAAGCATCACTAAGATTTGAGTTGATAAACATAAATCTCAACTGTCCAGATTTTCTCAGAATGTCCAGATTTTTGGTTGCTATTTTTGGTTTGTCCCCCATAAAAATTGTGGTTTTCTGGCAAATCACTGGGATGATCTGATGACTGAAGTCACTAAATAATAACATGCATTTGAGTTTCAGACTTCATATTCTTCATGCATGTTAAAACAAACTCTGTTACTTGTAAGAACAATATTTGAAATCTGTCCCTATTTTTGGACCTTTGTTCCCCTATTTTGGTGGGTTTTGTCCAGATTTCTTGCACTAAGAGGTTGAGAGGTATGTTGAGAAGTCTTGGGCAAGTATGGGAGTTAGTGGAAACACGACACAGAGAAACATCTGTGTAGTAAATATTGCTGTAATTATTACAAAAAACAAATTTCAGGAGGAACAGCATATAACTTTTTAAGATGCATAAACTGGACAAGCTGTGAAACTTAACAAGTGAGAATTATCTACATGGCAGGTGTGGGATGGAGGTTCATAGGTTCGTCCTAGGCTAACTGCCATTGGGGGCCATTTTAAGCCTAGCTAATTATCCCATGTGAGAATCAAACACTGTGCCTTGTGTCAGTAAGGTAAGCTCCTTAACCATTAGGCTAACCTCCCATATATGTGAGTAAACCAGTATTGCGATGCAACAAGATGTACATACTTAACTACAATGGAGTGTGACGAGTGCAGCCACAATATACCACAAATGTGGGTCAGAAATGGAAGATGTGTTTATCCCTAAGTATGTCAGTGCAGCACTGCATTCCATTACCAGTGCATCCCCAATGTAATGTTAACGCGAGACACTGCAGATGTCATAATGCAAGGGTCATAAGAACACAACCAGTGAAATTTCCCACATGTGCAGACTGATTCAATAAAACAGAGCAAGTAGCTGACCGCAGGTGATGCAAACCCAGAACTGCTACACAACACATATTCCATACATATGCCTTAACAATGTTAGTCAGTAAAGCAGTCAAAAAAACAAGTCACCCAGAATACAGCACACATCCTCACAGATGCACAGGGATCACCTTTATTAACATATATCCCCCAAATGGCCATCACATCAGTGGCGTAAGATTCAAGCTAAATATGGGATAGCCAACATTGTGAGGAATGCAACACATGTGATTAGTGAAAAGACAAAATTAGGGATGACATTGAAGCCCTGCTGATGTCTCTGACAATTTTCAGAGCAGCGGAGTAGCAGGGCATATGCTGCAGAAGGACTGGGAGCAGAGGTGAGTGCAAGGACAAGATGCTAGGGTACAGCTGCTGTCCAGCGCAGTAGCAGGGCATATGCTGCAGAGGGACTGGGAGGAGAGGTGAGTGCAAAGACATAATGCTAGGGTACAGCTGCTATCATACAAAAATGCACATGCCTGTGCTGGAACCCATGATGCTGTTAAATTACACATTCACAAGTGCAGGATATTATAAAGTCATGCTAACAGAGTACTGAGAGAGAGGTAGCTACCAAATACATTTCAGGGTAATAGACAACCCAATATCAGTCAAGCAAGATGTAATTATCTGTTTTTAAAGTCATTACCTTTGACATTGATAATGGAAATTCATGGACACAACTGTCATCAGTGGAGGTGTGAATGTACAATAGACAAGTACATTTAGAATTCATGTAGTAGAATTTGAAATGCACAGAGAAAATATGGCATAAGACATATGGGAAGTGAAATCCAACAACCAATGAATGAATTAGTTCATGATGCCAATGAGGCATGGAATCTGTCAGATGGACATAGCAATCTAACACAGTTTTATGCATACATGGCTTTATTACCGTATGATAATGACAATATTCCACATGTGAAATCAGCATAGATTCAAATCCTGCCTGCCGAGCTTTCATTCCCATTAGCTAATGATGCCAAAGGAAAAGTTATACAACTCTTGTCTGAAATCACAGATATGGAGGAAAGTCATCAGGTGTTTGCGTGTGAATGGGAATGCCATGGTTAAAAGTGAGCACAATGCTTAGTGAAGCAAACAAGACCCACTGTGAAAGTATCACTACAAGGCAGAATTTATCACAGTTTATCACAACACATCCATGCAGTAAGCCATTATTGTCTATCAACAACTGTTTTTATATACTGCTACAAAATATACCAGATAGGATTGAAAACCCTGCCTACCTAACGCATGGTCACATGGCATGAGATGCCACATAACTGTTTGTAAATTGAAGGGAGTGTGACAGCATTATGGAAGACTGACGAAAGAAACTAGAACTGTTCAACAGGCAACGATCGGTTGATCACAGCCCACAGTGTATCTTACATGAAAACAGGTTATAGTGAACTGTGGAAACTGCGATAGCTGAAACAATATTTATTTATTTATCTGTCTTTGTTAACTGGGAAAGTCAGACTGGATAATATCCATTTTCAGTGGAGGCATGGAGAGAAAAGCCCCATTTACTTATATTTATTTATTGAGATTTGATTATAGGAAAAGTGCAACTGGGTAGAAGTCCATTAAACGGAGGCCCGGGGAGAAAAGCTCCAAATTATTACAAAACATTTTAAGAACAATAGGTTTACAATCTTCAAAAATAAAAGAAAAACGTCTGCAGTTTAAATAATTAGAACAAATTAGACATAATATAAAAACATTGGTTAAGAACTAATACAAGGTATATGACAATCATTTAATATTTAGAGAAATTTTAGACAGTTTGTAGAGAAATTAAAGTTAGGTAAGTAATATGAATAGGAACCGTAATATGAAGTGAGGGCAAAACAGGCTTATGGTATATTTAGAGAGAAGGTCAGGGAAGAGAATTAGATAGCAGTAAGAAAGTAAGTGAAGAAGGGAGAGTAAGGAGGTATAAGGAATGAAAATGTATTTCTTAACATTTAGGGATATAGTTTAGCCTGGTTTTGAGCAAGAACAGAGCCAGATTTTAGCTAGGAAGCCTTTAAGAGGTTCTGAAAGATGTGAGGGAGGATATAGACCTGATGAATACAGGTAAGGTGTTCCAGGCCTTAGCAACCTTGTACGAGTACGGAAAATATCCAGCAGATTCATTAGGTCTGTAGAGAGACAGGAGTTTGTGGTCACTGGATCACAATGACCGACTGGGCCATCATTATACTAAGCTGCAATTAAACACAGTCGTTGCATTTTTATTTACATCTATATACAAATTCTAAGATTTTACAGAGGTGGAAGTTACTAAAAAGCAAGCCCATATGTGACTATTTATATATAAGTATTTGGAGAGAACCACCTGGTGAACACAAAGGCTAATAAATATCTACGTGGGCCTCTGTCACTATTGTTTTTTCTCTGCTTATCGACTCAAAATTCTATTGTGAGACAGTCAGCAGAACTGTGCATCTGAAGGTACATTTTGCCATACAACAAGAAATGAGAATTACTGTTAGAGAAAAATACTTCAAAAGACCAAAAGCATAAGGTTCAGTTCAGGTATCTTTATACTTGTGCAAGGAGACAAAAAATGCAGTTACAGAGTTTGTCTGTCTAAATCAGGAAGTGTCACAGTTATTATACCTTTCTTTCAAGACATTGCCCACTATGACTGATGTAGTAGATCACCAGTTCACAATTCTGTTACTTTACAGATGTTTCTCACATTTCTAGCTGACTCTTCAAAGTTTAAAAAAGATTTTTCAGTAAACAGGATGGCCTTGATGACCACCGGTCAGTTATAACTTTCTTACTATGTGATGTTATAAGTCTAGGTACTATGGCTAATTCAAGCACAATACAAGTACAGATTTCTGAAGCAGTTTATTGTTCTTTATATCTAACTATCTTGCAGCTTGTGCACTTTTTCATCAACTCGAACAGAGCTTATTGTCTATAATGAATGGATCTACAGAAATTATTATTATTCTCCTTTTAATTTCCTGACCTAGCAGAAAATCACCTGCTTTCCAGTACATTTCCAAGGCATAAACATGTATTTTGCTGTGCTAGCAAACTAGGTCAGAGTGCATCTTGCAGTGTCAGAAAGCACAATTTCAGAAAAGCATGTTTTCAGTTTCAGATAGAACTAATGCTGCATATAGAATAAAAACGTGTTAATCTTCCCTTATTTAAAATAAGCATTGCACACATATGTTAATACATATTTTTCTAACAATTACTATTTCCCACGATTGCATAGCAATGCTGCTTTTCTCTAACAGTTATACAACAACAGATCCAAACATGCACATTTTTAAACTGCATGATTGCAGGGAAGCAGAGCATGTAGGGGGTCAACATCCTCTATGCATCAAAACATCTCAAATCATGTCTGTTGAGTGAGAAGTCCTGCCTGTTACCAGCTGCTTTTACACACACACTGCTAAATTTAAACACATACCTACCTAACTCAGCATTTTCTAGATCTGTCTATTAGCTGCTGATGGCATAGAAGAAGTCATATCACAGTTATCCAAAAGCACACAGTTGAAAGAATAACTTGAGCAATGCACTTGAATGCACATGGCCTCCTTTAAAGAGGAGTACAACACATGAGGGATCAAAACCTCCACCTGTGTAAATGTTAACACGTCACATCTGTTAAGTAAGCAAGTCCTACCTGTTGCTAGTTGCTTTTGCATGCTCTCATACTTAATACAGACTGCTAAATTTAAACACCTCTCTACCTCTTTAGAGCTGTGCATTGTGTGCTGATTCTGCAGCGCAGGTGTGCAGGTGTCACACACTGCACAGAGCTAAAAGGAGTGTGATGCAGGTATGGAAGAATGTGCAACGTGCTTTGTGAAACAACGGCTTGTAATATGTGGATCAGAATCCACAGCATAATGTACTGATAATTCCACCATCAGATCGGGAACAAATTAAACAGTGCGACCATTATTGTATAATAATAATGGTGCCTTATATCGATATCAATATTGCTTTCTGTCGCACAGTGGAGAAAAGTGTCTTAGCATGAGGATCAGCATACGAATGCAGCTGAAAGTAAGTTCTCATCAGTATTTGCCACAGGATGTGAAGGATCAGTGAGGATCAGCATACGAATGCAGCTGAAAGCAAGTTCTCATCAGTTTTCGCCACAGAATGTGAAGGATCAGTGAGGATCAGCATACAAATGCAGCTGAAAGCAAGTTCTCATCAGGTTTTGCCACAGGATGTGAAGGATCAGTGATGTCACTTAAGTTTGCTTAACTTATAACTTTCTTGCTATGTGATGTTACAAGTCTAGGTACTATGCCAAACATCTCACGATGGTGACAGCAGGAAGAGTAATTTGTTGTGTTTATTCAAAGTCTGTAATTCATGAGTTACTTCCCATGACCTGTCATGGTAGGAAATGCTACATATGTGTGCATGCAAGATGAGAATCACGTATGACCATGTGTCCATACCAAGAGAATGTGTCAGGGTACTGCTATATATAAACAGTTTCTCCTTGAAACATTCCAAACCCGTATACATTTACCTTACAAAACTTATAACTGCAAAAAAAAAAAAGGTACCTCTGATTGTCTACTGTAAGAAATGTTAATCACTAGCATGATGTCCTGTTGTGTGTATATATGCTATATGTATGTTTGTTGATCACCAGCATGTTGTCCTCATGTGTATATATGCTATATGTATGTTTGTTAATCACTAGCATGATGTCCTGTTGTGTGTATATATGCTATATGTATGTTTATTGATCACCAGCATGTTGTCCTCATGTGTATATATGCTATATGTGTGTTTGTTAATCACTAGCATGATGTCCTGTTGTGTGTATATATGCTATATGTATGTTTGTTGATCACCAGCATGTTGTCCTGATGTGTATATATGCTATATGTATGTTTGTTAATCACTAGCAAGATGTCCTGTTGTGTATATATATGCTATATGTATGTTTGTTAATCACCAGCATGTTGTCCTGATGTGTATATATGCTATATGTATGTTTGTTAAACACTAGCATGATGTCCTGTTGTGTGTATATATGCTATATGTATGTTTGTTAATCACCAGCATGTTGTCCTGATGTGTATATATGCTATATGTATGTTTATCACTAGCATGATGTCCTGTCGTGTGTGTATATATGCTATATGTATGTTTGTTGATCACCAGCATGTTGTCCTCATGTGTATATATGCTATATGTGTGTTTGTTAATCACTAGCATGATGTCCTGTTGTGTGTATATATGCTATATGTATGTTTGTTGATCACCAGCATGTTGTCCTGATGTGTATATATGCTATATGTATGTTTGTTAATCACTAGCAAGATGTCCTGTTGTGTATATATATGCTATATGTATGTTTGTTAATCACCAGCATGTTGTCCTGATGTGTATATATGCTATATGTATGTTTGTTAAACACTAGCATGATGTCCTGTTGTGTGTATATATGCTATATGTATGTTTGTTAATCACCAGCATGTTGTCCTGATGTGTATATATGCTATATGTATGTTTATCACTAGCATGATGTCCTGTCGTGTGTGTATATATGCTATATGTATGTTTGTTGATCACCAGCATGTTGTCCTCATGTGTATATATGCTATATGTATGTTTGTTAATCACTAGTATGATGTCCTGTTGTGTGTATATATGCTATATGTATGTTTGTTAATCACCAGCATGTTGTCCTCATGTGTATATATGCCATATGTATGTTTGTTAATCATCAACATGTTGTCCTGATGTGTATATATGCCATATGTATGTTTGTTAATCATCAACATGTTGTCCTGATGTGTATATATGCCATATGTATGTTGGTTAATCATCAACATGTTGTCCTGATGTGTATATATGCCATATGTATGTTTGTTAATCATCATGTTGTCCTGATGTGTATATATGCCATATGTATGTTTGTTAATCACCAGCATGTTGTCCTGGTGTGTATATATGCCATATGTATGTTTGTTAATCACCAGCATGTTGTCCTTATGTGCATATATGCCATATGTATGTTTGTTAAACATCAACATGTTGTCCTGATGTGTATATATGCCATATGTATGTTTGTTCTACCTCTTTTTACTCTCATGTAATGTATTGTAATGTGGAGCTTTTCTCCCCAGGCCTCCGCTGAAAATGGACCTGTGTCCAGTCGGACTTTCCCAGTAAACAAATGTAAAATAAATAAATAAATAAATAAATGAATGACTGGAATGGAAGTCATGATGGAGCAACCGATATGTTCCACAGAAATGCTGTAACAGTTGAAGAGTCACAAAGAGACTTGTACTGTCATGAATCTGACAAGTCACAGGTGAAATAATTATGCAGAATGGAAATTATAAAGGTGATGCTAAAGGGATTGAACAGGATGGTGGTGGGTAACAGTGACCCGGTACACAGTGGAGTACCACAAGTGACCTGTTACACAGTGGAGTGCCATCCATGCATTCCTAATTACTATGCTTGCAGTCTCTACATTATGCATTTTTTTCCATAAAGTCTAGTGTTTCTATGTGCATCAGTGACAATTCGCTGTTACACGTATACAATATGCATTATAATAACAAGGCCAGCTTTTATTTATTTATTTATTTTGTGGGATTGGTGCATTTTTTTATTAAAGAAAGAGAGACAGAGAGAGAGAGAGAGAGAGAGAGAGAGAGAGAAGAACATTGAGGAAAGTACAGTTTTGTACCTACCATAAATGTAGATGCCCGAACTGGATAGCATCTGCAGTCATAACAAATGGGTTGTCCTGTCGTCAGGCAGCCCTTCGGTCGGCCGGATTCCAAAGTCTGGGTCCGGCTTCGGCTGATGTCGCACTCCACCCGACGTCATCTCTGCTGGTCTTCGGGTATAAAGGCATCAGCCGACGCCATTTTCCTCAGTGTTTCTTGCCCCAGATGCCAATTGCCCTCTTGGCAAGCTAAATTTTGGATAAATGCCAATGTTTCCAAAATAGTAGAAGGCAAATACAAAAAATAAACATGTATGTACATATATACAAACAAATACACCATAAGAGACTCCCCCCCCAGCTAGCTATTAGGAGGGTAAATACCCTAGGAGTACCGCAGAGGGGAAGGAGGGAGGGTAATCCTGACTGCAGATGCTATCCAGTTCGGACATCTACATTTATGGTAGGTACAAAACTGTACTATGTCCTTCATGGATGCATCTGCAGTCATAACAAATGGGTAGAATACCATAGCTAAACTAGGGGAGGAGGAATAAAAGTTATGGTGTAGTCAGGATCCCTTGCAGTACCGCAGTGGCAAACCCTGCTCGGGATCTGGAATACAGAGGTAAATTATAATGCTTGGCAAATGTATGCACGGAGGTCCAAGTAGCCGCCTCAATAATGTCCTTGGTTGCCACTCCTCTTAAGAAAGCTGTGGTAGTGGCTGTAGCCCTTGTAGAATGAGGTCTTATGTTCTGTGGAATTGGTTTTCCATGGTAGGAGTAACAGAATCTTATGCAATTTCCTATCCATTTGGAGACTGTCTGTTTGGAGATTGCTTTTCCTTCCCTTCCTGTTGCATAGGCTACAAAAAGCTGGTCAGTTTTTCTGTTACCTTTGGTTCTGTCCAGGTAGTAGCGTAACTGTCTATGTACATCCAAGGTATGCATTATTTTTTCACCTCTGTTTTGTGGATTGGGAAAGAAGGTAGGTAGGTGGATTGCCTGGTTTAAAGACACTCTGGATACCACCTTAGGCATAAATGTAGGATTAGTTCTCATGGACACCCTATCTTGATGGAAGATTAGGAAGGGTTGCACTGCCATTAAGGCCTGTAGTTCCGAAACCCTCCTTGCTGAAGTAATTGCCAGTAGGAAAGCAGTTTTCCATGACAGGTGTTGTAGATCTGCTGTTGCTGCTGGTTCAAACGGAGGGAGTGTCAACTTTTCTAGTACAAAATTCAAGTCCCATGCTGGTAATGGTGGTTTCCTAGGAGGTTTTACATTCTTGATCCCTCTGAGGAACTGCCTGAGTAGAGGATGTGAAAAGACAGGAGGACCAAAGCTGTATTCTGCTGAAATAGCTGATGCATGTATCTTGATGGAGGAATAGGACAGGCCTGTATGTAGAAGCTCTGCCAAGTACTCCAGAATGTTAGCAATATCTATGTTCGACACATCTTTTCCTCTTTCAGTACTCCAAATGACGAACCTTTTCCATTTTCCTGCATAGTTCCTTCTTGTTGAAGGTCTGTGGGCTTCAAGGATAATATCTTTAACCCTTTGCGAAAGGTCTGGGTTAGTTACTGCTATGTGATGTTCCAGGCAGTCAGTTGCAAGGTTTTTAGGTTTGAATTTATGATGCTGTAGTTGTTCTGAGTTAACATCAGAAGCATCAGGGGTATTGACCACATTTTCTCCCGAGACATGCTCCTCAGCAATGGGTACCAGTGTTGTCTTGGCCAGTTCGGAGCTATCAGAATTATCCTTGGACATTCCTCTTTGATTTTCAGTAGTACCTTGTGCATCAAGGGAAGAGGTGGAAATGCATATGCTGTCAGGCCTTTCCAGCTGAAGGATAGAGAGTCCACCTTCCATGCAAGTGGGTGGAATGTCCTTGTGCAGAATTTTTTGAGCTGGTGATTTTGTGGGGAAGCGAATAGATCTATTTGTGGCATTCCCCATTTCTTTGTGATGGCCTTGAAGATGTCTGGGTGTAGCATCCATTCGTGAGCATCCGAGGTGGTTCTGCTTAAAATGTCTGCTAGGGTGTTCTCTTTTCCCGGTACAAATATTGCCTGTAACTGGATGTTGTAGCTGAGAGCCAGATTCCAAAGGTCCAAAGTCATTCTGCATAGGGGGTAAGAATGAGTGCCTCCCTGTTTGTTGATGTACCACATGACTGTGGTGTTGTCTGTCCTTATCATCAAATGGCCTTCTTTTATGAATGGTCTGAATTTTAGGATTGCCAGTTTTACTGCCAGCATCTCTTTTTGGTTTATGTGCAGGTGCAGCTGGTCCTGAGTCCACAGTCCTTGTACGCATTTGTCCAGCATGTGTGCCCCCCATCCTAGGTCTGAGGCATCCGTTGTGATGGTTTGGTTTGCTGGAAAGTTGTGGAAGGGTAAGCCTGGGTTTGACTGGCATGCCCGAGCCCACCATAGGAACTCCTGTTTTAAGCATGGGATTAGTGGTATTTCTGTTTCTAAGCTGTGGCTGTGTTGAGACCATAAATTCTTTAGGTACCACTGTAACTTTCTCATATGCAGTCTGGCATGTGGGACCAAGATTATGCATGATGCCATGAAGCCCAAGGCCTGCAGAACCTTTCTTGCTGTTAGTTTGTTCTGCTTTGTTAATGCCAAGAAGTACAGAGGGAGCTCTTTTTGTTTTTCTGCAGTTAGGAATGCCATCTGTTTTACTGTGTCCAATTCCGCGCCCAAGAAGGTTCTTGTCTGGGATGGTATCAGCCTTGACTTTTGTAAATTGACTGTGTATCCCAGGCCTTGTAGCAAGTAAATGACCCTTTGTAAATCTGTTGTCAGCTTGCTTTTGTTGTCCGCTTGTAACAGGCAGTCGTCCAGGTATGGATAAATTTGGATTCCCTGTACTCTGCAGTGAGCGATTACTGATGCCAGGCATTTTGTGAATACTCTGGGTGCAGTAGATAAGCCAAAGGGCAATGCTGAGAATTGATAATGCTCTGATCCTGCAAGAAATCTGAGGTATCTTCTGCAATTTGGTCGAATGGGGACGTGCAGGTATGCCTCCTTGAGATCTAGAGTTACCAGCCAACACTCCTTGCCCAGCATGGGAAGAAGTTGCTGTAGGGTCAGCATTTTGAATTTTGGGACAATGATGTATGTGTTTAAGATGGACAGGTCGAGAATAGGTCTCCAGTTTTCTCTTTTCTTGGTACTAGGAAGAGTCTGGAGTAGAATCCTTTGCCCTGTTCTGTTATTGGTACCCTTTCCACAGCTCTCATCTTTATTAATTCCGCTATCTGGTGCAGGGCTTCTATTTTTGATTTGGGGCAGGTTTGGCATTCCTCTTTTACTGGTAAAGTGTGGAAGTGGAACCGGTAGCCTTGGTCTATGGTTTGCAAAATCCACTTGTCTTTTGTAATATAGTGCCAATTTTTCGAGAATAAGGCTAACTTTCCGCCTAATGGTGCTGCTATTTGCTCCCTGGTAGGCGGAGTCAGAGTCAAGTCACTGTGATTGTCCTGTTGCAGTGGCAGTGGTTGTGTCTGTGCCTCTGTTATTGCCTTGCCACTGTCGTCCTCTGTAGGCACCTCCTGTGGATTGATTTCTGCCCCTAGAGCGTCTGTTCCTGCCCCTTTGTGATCTTGTGGAGTCAGGAAAGGACCAATTTTTGGCAGGCCAGTTCCTGCTAAACCTTGGGGGCTGAACCTGTAGGAAATCTTTAACTGTTTGTACAGATTTTGCCTTCTCTTCCATTTTCTTCATTACCTGCTGGGCAGGTTCCCCAAATAGACTGGCCTTATCCATAGGAGCATCCAATAGCTTAGCTTTAACATGATCCGGCAAGACCTGTTCTTTCAACCATGCATGCCTTCTTATTACTGTGCCAGTCATGGCTGATCTAAATGAAGCCTCCAGTGCATCATAGCCACATTTTAAAGAATGGTTACTAACCTGTTGGATGTTATTCACCATTTCTAATACATATTTCTTATCTAAAGATTCATCAGAGGACAGCTTTTTAATTAACTGATCAAGCATAAACTCTTGGTATTGGATCATGTGAAATTGACAGTTTAAAGCTCTAGCTGAGAGAGTAGCAGAGGTGTAGACTTTTTTCCCCCATCTCTCTAAGGACCTGGATTCCCTTTCAGAGGGAATAGGGTTTTTTGCTGTGGTCGAGGCTACTGCCTTAGGCCCCTGGGATATAGTTCCGGGGTCTGCCAGTGGGGCCTTGTATAGGTGGTGATGAGTGTCTGGCACCCTGTAAAATCTATCTGGTTTGGCAGGGGCTGGGGGTAAAGAATCAGGTGCAGTGCAGACATCATTAAATGCATCGTCCACAACAGATAGGACAGGAGGTATAGCTAAGGGCCTATGTTGTGGTAAGTGCAGAAAGGTCCTAAGCCTCTTTCTTGAATCTGAGAAATCTTGTCCCTGCCATTGGAATTGTTCTCTCATGGCATGTAAGGTTTCCCCAAAGGAGAATTCCTCTGGTGGAGAGGCAGCTGGAATGGATTCTTCAGCATCTGAATCTTCATAATTGGAAAAAGGAGCCTCTGGCTGGTCTGTAATGTCTGAGTCATCCGCAGAATCATCAGAGGACACAGGCTCGGGGGGCTCTGCTCTAGGTCTCTTTTCTGGGGGCTGAGAGGCCCTGTCTGGGTGAGATTGGAATCCCCTAATTAAGGATATTAAATCTTCTGCCAGAGTCAGCATTTGTGAACTAGAAGTGGGCCTGAGTGAGGGTGGTTTAACAGGCACTGATTTAGCTGATTTGGCTGCTTTAGCCCTGGCAAAGGCCTTAATAGACATGGCTGCAGGAGGCCTAGCAGCACCACGTGCTGGGGTAGAGATATCCAAAGGGATGGTGTCTGATAGATCAGTAGGAACCACAGTTGTAGGTAAAATTTCTGAGGCTGATTCAGGTAAGGTAGCAGGAGCCTCAGTAGTAGTCATGGATTCGCCGGAAGATTGACCAGTTTTCTGGGTTTCGGCCGAAAGCGAGACACTCGCGCTTGCTTAACCGTGGTTTCGGCCGAAACCGCGGACCGCGAGTGTCGGTCTTTTCTTTGGGTTTTAACAATTTGGGAAGTCGGAGGATCCGACGGCATAATGTACGCAAAGTCTGAGCCGAAAAACTGTTCAGCAAACTCCGACCGACGCCTAAGCGTTCGTCGGTTGAAGGAAGCACAGGCCGAACAGGCTGCTACGTCGTGGTCTGGGCCTAAGCAAGGCAAACAGTAAGAGTGGAAATCTTTATGAGGTATTTGTTTCCCACAAGTTAAACAGTTATTGACTTTTTCTGACATCGGCTGAGGCAAGAAAGAGTCCCCAACGGGGTACTTAGCTTTTTAGAAGTCTTCGAAGTAGTATTCGGTAGTAGTAATCTCTGGATCTGACCGACCGGCACTTGCGAACAGCTTCTGCTTCGGGCGCCACGCGGCAAGAAAGACTGAGGAAAATGGCGTCGGCTGATGCCTTTATACCCGAAGACCAGCAGAGATGACGTCGGGTGGAGTGCGACATCAGCCGAAGCCAGACCCAGACTTTGGAATCCGGCCGACCGAAGGGCTGCCTGACGACAGGACAACCCATTTGTTATGACTGCAGATGCATCCATGAAGGACATCAACACAAACGAAAACTCGAAGGCACTTCAGAATGAGAACCAAAACTTGTAAATACATGAATGTTCTAAACAAGCCAAGCCAGAAAACCAAATGACTAAAGGTGTAAATTAATTTACCAGTTTTGTTCTTTATTCAACTAGAACTTAATCAGAATAAATGAAACTACGATGCTTTCTTTTTTACACAGGAATACTAAATCACATGACAAAACACTACCAATAAGAATAATTAATTAATCAACCAGCTTCTGTAGTGATTTAATGTGCCTGAAGAAGTGCACTCATGAGAGGTGCATGAAAGCGCTTACAATAAATTTGTTGGGTGATTTGTGGACTTTGTCAGCGGTTTTACTTCTTAGTTCATTTATCTTGTTTGCTGTTTTTTGTTTTTCATTTAATGTGCCTTAATCGACACACTATTATTCAAAATGCATTTATATTAATGAAAAAAGTAAAACATATGCATACAAAACTTGATAACACAACTTGTTATTTTTATAATTTCTGGGCTGCTAAAAAACATTTGATGTTAATGTAAATGTATTCATTCTTCCCTGTTTTTTGTCTGCTGCAAACTTAATTTGTCAATCTGATGTTGTCAGTTTTCATTTTACCCTTAACATATGGGTATGAGTACAATAACGGAACTAACTTAGCCGTTACTACAGCTCTCGCTTCATCTTTACCCACAATCTTACTGTCCCAGTCACCTCTGATCTCTTTTACCACTTTTCCGGACAGACATTTTCAGCATAGCTATCAAGCAAAGTTCATGTTTTGGATAGCTTGCTTCATATTTCTTCAAGTTTCTTTACCTTTGCTGTCATAATTATCTTGTATTAACTCTATCACCCTTTTCTCTGTTTCTCTACCTTTCGAGTTGTAATTGCTTTTTCTTTTCCCTTTACATACACATCTGTGTACCTTCTGCTATTATTGTCGATAGCCCCCTTTCCGTACACTTCTGGGTACTGTTTTATTATCATCATTGATAATTCTTTCTCCATTTTTCTTTAAAAAAACACTGCTTTGCTGTCTAGTTTCTTGTTTGAGTGTGTGTTCTACCTCCTCCCTTTGGTGTGAGCGTGGTGTGTGCTTTTTCCAGCCCTTTTTGTTATGGCTGAGAAAACTAAGGGTCCTTCTGGCTTTAAAAAGTGCCATAAGTGTGGCCATAAGATCCCTCTATTGGATTTGCACTTGTGCGTTTATTGTTTGTGTCCTGTACACTTACAGGAAGATTGTAGCATTTGCCATGACTTTAGTCATAGGGCTCTGGTTGAAAAAAAAATAAATGAATCCTGAATAATTTGATTCTTTCCACCTTTGGAGAGGCCATATCTGTTCATAACAAGAGTAAAATGGATGTCTCCTCACTATCCTCTTTGACCTCTTTGGAGATGGCCAACAAGAGACATTTGTCAGTACCAATGTCTCTTTCAGCACCAACACATAAAAAAATTTAGATCCTTGGTTCCTAAAAGTTCCTCAGATCCAATGGACTCTGGTTCTAAGACTTCAGTACCAGGAAACTTACATGCACCGAGCACTATTTCTGATTCAAAAGCCTCAACACTGAAGACTTCGGCAGAAGAAATATTGCTTCCTGGCTCTTCCTCAGTGCCAACTACATCAGCTCAGAGTATGGATACAATGCAGAAAGATGCCTTACTCAGGACAACTTGCTCCCCATCTATTGACCCTTTTGTGGGTGAATTACCCGAAAATTATCTACAAAGGCTGAAAGTTTTACAGATGTCAACATGGAGAGAATGGTGAATGAAATTCTGTGGCTGAGAGGTTTTAATGGACTTCCTTCAGCTCTGGCCCCTATAGGCTCAGGGGTCTATATTATATAGTCGAAGTTTCAAAACTTCGTACCTCACATGAGCGAGCTCATATGAGCAAAGTTCGAAACATCGACTATATAATAAAATAATAAAAAAAAAAAAACTTACCTTACTGCTTTGAGCAGGGGGCAAGCTCCCTGCACCCCCCACACCCCCCAACTTAAATATACCAATTCCGAGAATGCACTTCAGAGCAGAAAGGGAACATTTCCCATTCTGTGCATGAAAAGCCATTGACTTTCACCTTCGACCTTTCCGACATTCGATCATATGATGTCGACCATCTATGATTCAAACATCGGAATGGTCGCTCATCTAATATAGACCTGGGCTCAGGAGTCAAGCCTTCTTTCACCTGTTTGACTACTCCTCTGCTGACCTCCTCTGAGGTATCAGAGTTTTCAGCTCTGAGTCATCTGGCACTGATTGCATCAGTTCTGGAGGTCTCTCTCACTTTGGACCACGGTTCTGAGGCAGTCTATCTCAGTTCCAGGCTCCCTTCCTTTTCAGGGAGGTCAGCTTTTCAGGCAATGGAGAGGGCCTAGTCTATTGCAGTCACTCAGTCATCCACTTCCTCTTTGGAGCAGATACCTTACTCTCGCTCCAGTATTCCACCTGTGTCTCCACTGAGGCAGTGAGTACAGAAACCTCAGGAATCTCAGATACAGCTCCTGTCACCTTCTGATACCTCTCCAGACTATCCTCCTGAAGAGGTTCCTCAGAAGAAGAAGTGCAAGATGAAGCACTTAGATTCCCCAAAAGAATCGGTCACAGAAGACACTGATTTTGATGAAGGAGAGGGGTCACAAGGTCACACCATGATGATGTCTCCTTTGGAGACATCCCAGAAAGTATGAAGCAGAGGGGTGACTAGCAGTCCCAAAACCATTCCTCTGAAGAATCAGTTTACCTGCAGACTTTCAGTACTCGCCCATCTACCTCTTGCCTATTGACAAACTCATTCAATTGATTTCTCAGCAGGTGTGGAAGGCACTGAACACCACTGAACCCATCACTAGGAGACCAGACAAAATTTTATCTGACCCTGAGTATAAACAATTCTGGGCTAAATGTTTAGCAGCAGATACCATGGTCATAGCATCCGCCACAAAAAAGGAATTTGCCAAAGAGAGTTCATTTATCCATCCACCCAACAGAGAGTCTCAGGTGATGGATAGATTTGATAGTGAGTTTATGCTTCATTGACCTTCATCTTAAGGTCTTTGAATTTCCTGGCACATTTTACCAGACTTCACAGGAATCTGATCAAGCAGTTGTCAGATAGCCTGGCAGGAGCTATTACTCAGGGAGTCCAGGAAAGAGTTGCTTCCAAGTTGGCCACCCTGGAGTCTATGTCAAACTCATCCATGTGGCTCATTGTGCATGCAGCCAAAGGGACCACCAGAGCTGCGAGTTCAAGTGTAGCCATAAGGACACATGCCTGGATGTGTCTATGCGACTTTGTGGAACCATTTAAGTCTTAATTTGTCAATGCACCTTTTGATGGATCGTTTCTGTTCGGCCCAAAAATTAGAGAGACATTATCCAGGTGTGAGAAGGATGGTTAGACCTTTTTCTGCTGTGTGCATCCATTTTTCCACTCCCAAAGATCATTTTTCAAGAATCAGAGGAGTGGTGGAAAGATGTGATTCAAAAAGTCACAAGGACCTTTCCAGGACACACGTGGTGCCAATTCTCCCAGGGGCAGAGGGGGAACTGCAATGGAAGACACCATCCAAGCAGCAAAGATGCTCCACAGACCCAAGGCTTCAAGGACTCCTTGGGTAAGCCCTTTCAGTGTTCCTGAAAGTAGATCCAATTGTCTTCCTCTGGAGGCAATTGGGGGATGCTTATCCTTGCACCTGGCTAAATATAAAACAGATTCTTGGGTGCAACGTATTATTTCCAGAGGTTATACAGTACATTTTTCTCTTCATTCCCCAGTATGCAAAAATCCCCGATGTTAGAGGGAACCAGCAGTTCTATAAATAACAAACTGCTAGAAAAAAGAATCATCCAAGAAGTCCCACCAGACAGAGAGGATCCAGAATTTACTCAATATTATTTTTAGTGCCAAAAAAAACGGGACTGAAGACTAATTTTGGATCTCAGTGTGTTGAACAAATCAGTTTGACAAACACAATTCAGGAAGGTCATGGTTCAGTCCATTCTTCTGTTTTTGGGAAAAGATGACTGGATGTGCTCAACAGATCTTCAGGATGCATATTACCATGCAAATATGGATAAGCACTCCAGAAAGCTCCTCTGCTTTTGGCTGGGAGCCAGTTATTACCAATTCAGAGCACTGCCCTTTGGTCTGACTACAGCCCCCAGGGTGTTCACCAAATGTATGGCAGTAGTAGCAGCTCAGTTGAGATTGGAAGGATTCTGGGTGTTTGTGTACTTGGGCGACAGGCTCATTACCACTCTAACCAAGCATTGTTTGATAGAGGGAAGGGATTACATTCTCAAGACATGTGCATACTTAAGAATAACTGTAAATCATGAAACCTCTCAATTTACTCCAACTCAGAGTTCAGAGTTTACAGGGGCAGTACTGAATACAACAACAACCCTAGCATCCATCCCTCCTGTGAGACTTAGAAAAATCATAACTCAGGTTCAGAAAATAACCCACAGCAAGAAGGTACCTGCTCACCAAATTCTACAGGCTCTAGGTTCTATGGCAGTGACAGTAACTCTGGTTCCCCTAGCAAGATGTCATACAAGAATTCTACAATGGCTGCTGGCATCTCAATTGTCTGAGCTATACCAAACCATGTCTGATCAGATTCTGATCACCAATCATTGCAGGAAGGACCTAGCTCTGTGGATTCATTCCAAAGAAATTCTCCTGGGCTGCCACTTCACCCTTCAAGAGCTCAAGGTCATAGTGACCACAGACTCCTCTCAGATGGGGTGGGTGGCATTTTCTGTGCAAGACTGTCCAAGGCACTTGGTCCCTCTTAGAGGCCAACTTGCATATCAATGTTCTGGAACTAAGAGTGGTGCTTGTAGCATTGCAAGCATTTCAAACAGCTCTTCCTGTGGGAACAGTTGTGATTCAAGCAGACAATATGTCAGTTGTTTGGTACATCAACAAACAGGGAGGAGCCAAATCTTACCCCCTTTGTTGAGAAGCACTCAGAGTCTGGCAGTGGGTGGTCTCTTCCAACTGCTTTCTGATAGTAGTGCACATTCTGGGGAAAGCCAATGTAATAAGACAAACTGAGCAGATGTATTTTCCAGCCTCAAGAGTGGTCTCTCAATCTAAAAGTGACGGAAAGGATTTTCCGTCAATGGGGCCAGCCTTGCTGTGACCTGTTCATCTCTGCCCTAAACAACAAGTGCAGCAACTACTTTGCCCTGATTGTCCCTCTAGGGAAGTCAGCAAGAGACACTGTTCTCCACATTTGACCCTCCAGTCTCCTATATGCCTTTCCCCTGATACCTTTACTCCCAAAATTTTTACAGAAAACATTCAGGGTGAAGACCAAAGTAATTCTCATTGCCCCCTTTTAGCCTCGACAGATATGGTTCCACTTTCTTTGGCCTTATGTGATTCAATGACCTTGGACAGTAGCTCTGGCTCTAGATCTTCTGTCCTATCCAGATGGTCTAATTCATCCAAACATTCTGAACCTCAAGGTGATGGCATGGTTCCTCCAGTTACATTAGTTGCCAGGTGACTTAACCTTTCCCTCCCGGTACACCAAATTCTCAGAGCTTCTCATAAGCCTTCCATCCATAAACTATATACTAGTGAATGGAAGAGATTTACCATCTGGGCTTGCGAAAGGGATATTGACCCCTTTTCCTGCTTCTATTGATAATATTTTAGATTTCTTAACTTCTCTTTTCAATGCAGGAGCTTCCCTTTCTACTATCAGATTACAATTAGCAGCAATTTCAAATTTCCATGACGGCTTGGAAGAACATTCCTTGACTTCTCATAGACTTTGTAAGTAATTTTTAAAATTACACTTTTACTGAAACCTCCTTTCAAAGATCCTACCCCACCTTGAGGCCTAAACCTAGTGTTGCAAACCATTGCACATTCTCCCATCAAACCATCTGCAGACTGTGATCTAAAGTACTTGTCATGGAAAACATTATTTTTGGTGGTAATAACCTCAGCTAGAAGAATTTCAAAAATTCAGGCCTTATCATGTAGACCACCTTATCTGATTTTTCTCAAAGACAGAGTTTCCTTATGGACAAATCCCACCTTTCTACCTAAAGTAATATCAGAGTCTGATATCAGTCAGACTATTCATTTACCAGTATTCTTTCACAACTTTTCAAACAAAGGTGAATACTGTTTGCATTTGTTAGATGTTCACAGACAACTACACTTTTATCTTTACAGGACAAAACATATGAGAAAATCTGACCAATTATTTGTCTCCTTTTCAAGTGCAAAGTTTGGTAGACCAAAGCAAGGTGACCTTAGCCAGATGGCTCAAGGATTGTATTTCCTTTGTCTGTGACAAGAAGAAACTTAATTTGCCTAGGCCTGTTAAGGCACATTCTACAAGATCTGTAGTCACATCAGCAGTTTTCCAGTCTAGAGCTTCAATGGATGATATATGTGCAGCAGCAACTTAGGCTTCTCCCTGTACCCTTATTAATCATTACAAATTAGATCTGGTCTCCAGAGGAAGAGCATTGAATTTGGTCTCTAGGGGAAGAGCATCCTTTGGTTCAGTGGTGCTCAGGAATATCCTTCTGTGAGTCCTCCCAAGGTCTAAGGTAGCTGGGGACTCTGTCCCATATGTCAAGGACAAAATAAAAATTGACAACATCAGACAGAGAAGTTATATAGTTGGCATACCATTCCATCTGTGTTGTCCATTTCCATTTATCCTTGAATCCCCTCCCTCCATCCCCTGGCCTTTGAAGACTCTTTGGTGGAACAGATAATATAAATATAAGTTATTGGGATCATTAAGGTACAGCAGATATGGCTTCCATTGAGGCTTCCTTATCTATGACTTTCATATCTAATGTTCAAACTTGATTTGAGGTAATTGGGATATTAGGATTGTGAGTATAGGTGAAGCTCGAGAGTTTTTGGCCTGCGCAAGCTGCATTAATGGCTGAGTCAGTTCTGCTATCGGAACCAAACCCATGGGACTACTTCACATTGTCATAAGCTGACAATATTGAGTCTGATATTGTCAGCATGACAATATCAAAAGTGAAGAACATTGTGCAAGTAAACGGAAATCTCCATAAGGGGAGATTTCTATTTACCTCAATGTAGTGCGGTCTTGGAGTTGGTATATTTAAGTAGGGGGGGTGTGGGAGGTGCAAGGGGGCTTTCCCCCCCGTCTATGCCATTTAGTTTTTTTAATTTATTTTTATGTTATTCGATGTTTTACTTAATCGATCAATAAAGTTCAACCTTTATTGATTCAATTAAGTAAACTTTCGATAACGTGATATAGACGCAAACCCATATGTCAAGGATAAATGAAAATGGACAACACAGATGGAACATTATGATAAGTATGTAACTTCTTTTTCTGCCTCTTTACACTCTAAATATGTGTTAAAGTCTCCTGTAAATCTATTAATTTTAACTTAATCAAAAACAAAAAATGTAAACTTTTGAAATCAGTGAATTCACTGATATGTTTTGCCAAAGCATTGCTGTAATCAAATTTCTTAATAGCTGTGATATGTTCATATATTCTGCAAATGTAAAAAACATAAACTCCAAGCAACCACCACAGCTAAAAGCATACATAGTTTATTAAAAATACAATCCTGTCGTATTTTTAATAAACTATGTATGCTTTTAGCTGTGGTGATTGCTTGGAGTTTTTGGTTTTTACATTTGCAGTTTGTTCTCCTGGGTGACCTTTGGCTGCTGGTGGTTGTATTTTTTATTCTATGTTCATATATTCTCTTAGAAAGTTTTCTTATTGTCTTTCCTATATAAAAACTTTCACGTTTCACAGGAAGCTAAATACACTATGTTACATGAATTACAGGTAAAATAACCTTTTTCCCAAATTACTTCCTTGAAACTTTTTGGTGCATCAATAATGTAGCTACAAAATATGCCATTATAAGTCCTGTAAATGGCATGTATGTTACTTTCCACTACTTTTAACCTGTCAAAAATAGACTTCAAATTATCCCTGCTTTTTGAGGTGAACACAGATTTATCACCCAAAACTTATGACAAGTCTTTGTTGCCTAATATAATTTTCCAGTTATTTAAAATGTTTTTAATTACACCAGTGCCTTTGGAAATTGGTAAAGGAAATGTCCTTTTAAACCTATTTTGCTCAGTTATTTTGATTTACTTTGACATGTTCTGACATCATATTAGTCTTATACAAAATAGGTTTAAACGTTTCTTGTTGTTTAAACAATATCTCATTCATAATTTCATTTTTAAAGCCAACATTGTACCCCCTTTCTAAAAACAAACTTTCAAATTGAGTGCATACATTAAATATGTCTCTTCCTGAATGGTCATTCTTCTAAGTCTAATAAATCCTTTTTCCACATTTCTTTTCATATGCTTAGGACGTTGACTATATTTTTGTAACTAACTGTTGACAAAAGTTTCTTTCCAAAACACTTTGCTTTCAAAATATTTCTGATCTTTATTTCACGTGATTGCTAAATCCAAAAAATTGACGTCTGGTCCTATATTGTTTAAACTAAATTTCAAATATTTGGTACTGAGATTTAAATTCTCCAAATGTTCATTAAATTCTCTAATTGTGCCACCCCAGTAAAAAAACAAATCATCAATAAAACACCTGTTAAAATACTTTTTTTAAATAAGGAATGTCTTTTTAGATGTTCTTCCTCCAAGCCATAACTAAATTAACAAATACTGGTGACACTGTGGCACCAGTGGCCACTCTTTTGATCTGTTTAAAATATTTGTTTTGAAACATGAAATAATTGCATTCTAAAATGACTTCCGACAAAATACAAATGGTGCTCAAATGAATGTTATTAATGTCTGTGAACTTTGTTAAATACCTTCTAAAAAATTAATTTCCTTGTTCTTTGGGCATACTGGTATATAATGTTACATCTAAGGTAACTAAGTAACCATCGTGATCATACACTTTACATTCTCTTAGCAATTCTAATACGTGCCATGAGTCCCTTAAATTAAATTCTGATTGTTGTACTATAGGAATTAAAATCATGTCTAAGTATATTGAACCTGTGTCTGTTTTTTTAGAATTCTGCTGCCACTACTGGCCTGAAAGGAGGTTTCAAACTATCTTTGTGAATTTTTGTATACCAAAGATTCAGGCCATTTTGGGATGTTCTACCTTAAAACACTCATGGAGGTCAAAGTTTATATAACCTTGAATTAACAAAGCATACTTGTCAATGTTTGAAAAACCTTTTACACTTTCAAGGCTATTAACTTTACAATAACATTCCACATCTCTCAACATATCAAGCATGGCTTGGTTATAATCAATACTGTTCCATTACCTTTATCCACCTTCATAACACGGGTGTCATTATTAACTATTAAATCATGTAAAACTCTTCTATCCTTTCCAGACAAATTAAAAAACTTGCAGCAATTGTTTTTGTGTAATGTTTTCCTTAAATCTACTTCACAGACATCATTAAAAAAAGTGTAATGGAGAATGTAACTGCGGTGTGTGTAACTGCAGTGTGTGTAACTGTGGTGTGCATAACTGCGGTGTGTGTAACTGTGGTGTGCAAGTAGTATGTTTTCTAAATTCAATGAAAAATACTGAGTATCACATAAAATATAATGCAAATTCAATTTTCTAATGTACAACCTCAGATTAACTAAAACCTTTGTTATACTTGCTCTTGAGGGTATAAAAGAAAAACCTTTTCAAGAACTGACACATAATCAGTATTTAATTACAAATTACATAAATTCCAAATGCTTTTAGATGTTATTGTCTTTCTTTCACCTTCACCTTCCCCTTTCCTTGATATTTCCCTTTGTTTGTATGCATTTGAGTACCTTTGGTTGCAGGACCGCTGTTTGAAAAAGGGATAATGGAGGAAGTAAAGGTTTCACCCATGACTTGTGGCACAATCTGTGCATAAGTACTGATTGGTACAACATTAATCTGTACATAAGTACTGATCGGTATGACATTAATCTGTGCATAAGTACTGATTGGTACATTAATCTGTGCATAAGTACTGATCGGTACGACATTAATCTGTGCATAAGTACTGATTGGTACGACATTAATCTGTGCATAAGTACTGATCGGTATGACATTAATCTGTGCATAAGTACTGATCGGTACGACATTAATCTGTGCATAAGTACTGATTGGTATGACATTAATCTGTGCATAAGTACTGATCGGTACAACATTAATCTGTGCATAAGTACTAATCGGTACGACATTAATCTGTGCATAAGTACTGATCAGTACGAAATTAATCTGTGCATAAGTACTGATCGGTATGACATTAATCTGTGCATAAGTACTGATCGGTACAACATTAATCTGTGCATAAGTACTAATCGGTACGACATTAATCTGTGCATAAGTACTGATCGGTACGACATTAATCTGTGCATAAGTACTGATCGGTACGACATTAATCTGTGTATAAGTACTGTTCGGTACGACATTAATCTGTGCATAAGTACTGATCAGTACGACATTCATCTGTGCATAAGTACTGATCGGTACGACATTAATCTGTGCATAAGTACTGATCGGTACAAAATTAATCTGTTCATAAGTACTGATTGATATGACATGAATCTGTGCATAAGTACTGAGCGGTACGACATTAATCTGTGCATAAGTACTGATCGGTATGACATTAATCTGTGCATAAGTACTGATCGGTATGACATTAATCTGTGCATAAGTACTGATCGGTATGACATTAATCTGTGCATAAGTACTGATCGGTACAACATTAGCCCCTCTTACAGGGGACACTTCTGGCAAATTCTCTGTACCCTTGCACTGTTCTATTTTTCTTGCTGGAGAATGATTAAAGTTCCAAAATGTTTTCTCATTAGCCTTTGTTCTAATTGGAGAGCATAATCACCTTTGTATGCTTCTGCATCTCTAAAAAGCTTTTTTTCTTTCTTCTTAACAATAGTGTAAACATGCTTACCAGCTTTTGCTGAAATACCATTATATCAAGTGCTACAAGCATGAAAAAAGTAACTTTTCTGATGCTGTCATTCAACAAGTTAATTTCTTTGATAATTTCTTTAACTTTGGTTTGGTAGTCAGACATTAGAATATTTAACATCTCCAAACCTCTGTTATTAAATAAATTAACAATGTTGTTATATATTCTGTCTCCATGTTTAACGCCATTCAGAAACTTAAAAAGATGCAAACCGAACAGCACTTGTTCTATACCCAAGTAATGTTCGAAATAATTAATTTCACATTGCCACAATTTAAGCTTGAGTATTTTATCTCAAGTTCAAAACTAACTTTTTTGCATTGACCTACAGAGCTGTTGTTGTTGTTGTCTAAGTAAGTTGCAATAGTAAAAGCTCACCTTTATTTGATGGGTCTATATTATATGCTCGAAGTTTTAAAACTTTGATGCTCATATGATCTACACCATATGAGCGAAGTTTTAAAACATCGAACATGCAATAAAAATAAACAAAAACAACAAAAAAAAAAAACAACCTGAATGCTCTGAGCAGGGGGTCAAGCCAACCTGGACCCCCTACCCCCCGCTACTTAAATATACCAATTCTGAGCTCGCACTACAGTGAAGTAAAGGGAAATATTCCCTATGGCGATATCTGTTTAAACTTGCGAGCTTTCAAAAGTTCACTCATATGGTGTTGACCATATGAGACTCGACCTTTTGAAGTTTGCTCTTCTGATATAGACTCTTATTTGACCACACATGAAAAGACTTGAAGGAATTAATGTTTATATGCAACAACTTCTCAACAGAAATATTGGTGTCTCTCATTTCTTGAATTAAAGTACTTTCTTCCATTGTTTGTAAAAAAGAACAGTTCAAATTGTGTAGTACATAAAGGAATGCTGTAAAAAGCAGAGGTTGAACCAGTATTCATTCTATCAATTTTGAACTCACTTCTAGTTCTAATTTGGTTAAATAACTCCCTTGCTTCGTGCACTGCTGAAACCAATGTTTATGCAGACTTACTAATTCCACTGGGTCAGAATAAACAGTTAAATCTAAATTTGGATCTGAGGTCTTTCAGAAATGTTACATGATTCCTTGGCTCAAAAGCTCTTCAGAACATTTTTTGTTCTCACTGCTGCCATTGAAATTTTGGAATTACATTGGCACCACTGTTGTTTTTCTACTTTATACTCTGACCGAGTTTTCTGGACCTTGTGCAATGAATTAAGGAGATCATTTTGTGGTTCTTGGTTTTTGGATCCCTAGAAAGCTTCAGAAGAAGAACCAAAACTTGTAAATACATGAACATTCTAAACAAGCTTGCCAGGAAACCAAATGACTCATGGTGTAAATTGATTTAGCACTTTTGTTCTTTATTCGACTAGAATTTCATCAGAATAAAACTATACCTCTTTCTTTTTTATACAAAAATTGTAAATCACATGACCAAACACTGGGGAAGGCAGTTAGCAATAACAGGTGTATGTATGTAGGGTAGGTTAGGTAGCTGGAGCACTCATACAGGAAATACATGATAGACAAGGATGGAGAACACCATGGGGGTAGGTATGGGTTTTTGGAAGTGCATTCCTCATACTGCTTGAACACAGTGGGAATCTAGTCCTCACCCTCAGAACTGTCACTGCTGGCTTCTGCTGCAGACACCTAAGGCAGTGTAGGGATGGGCAGCATTTTGCAATCTGATGCAGTATTCTGTCCATATAGGCAATATGGGTACCAAAGCCACTCTCCATAACCTCCTCCACTAGCTCTGTCTGCTCCTGTCAGGTGACATAATTGCCACCACCACTGGCAGTGCTCCTAATGAGTACCACTGCAAAACCCCCTAGAGCAGGAGCAGAGCAGGAACTAGTGGATGTAGTAGTTCAAGTAGTGTACTGGCTATGGCTGTAACCTGGAAATGCAGTCGTGGCACCACTGCAACCACCTATGGAGGGATGGTTCTGACACTCAAATGTGTAATCAACTGCATGATATTCTTGTTCATCTATGTTCTCCTTATGTTCCTTTCATTTTAGTATTACAGCTTGCATTGGTGTCACATAAAAAATTAAAAAAAAAACTGCCAGTGATAGTATCTTGGAAGTGAACCCATGACAAAATGGAACATGAGCTTATGAACTCTGTGTATTAACTAGTGACAGCAGGGGAGGACTGGCATTACGAGCATGTAAGGTGAGGACTACAAACATGTAGTTGACTAGAATGTACCTACAGTGCAGAACCCTTTCACTGTTGTACTATACCTCCTTTATTGGAGTAATAATTTGAGGCACAGATGGTTCTATGTGGAGTACTTTCTTATTGTATTAATTGTTCAATGTTAATTGATTTCTGCTGAAGCCAAATTTTTTTTGTGTGGCTGATGACAAAGCCTTGTGCATACATATATATTTTTTAAAATTTTTGCATAGAACAACAAGTTCCATTTCTCTGCAGTCATCGGTGACCACTGACACTATGTCAACTTCTGTGCAAAGAATGAACATTAAAAAGATATTTTTATTTGTTGTACATGTGCATTTGTGAGTGTGTGTGATGTGCTTATGTTTGATCACACATCATTAATTTTATGGGAGGACAAATATTGAATAAAAGGGATACAGAGAGTGTACTGGAGGGTGTGTGCTCACAAGCATATTCCAGGATGAATTAAACTTGATCATTGTGCAGATATGCCATTGAAGTAATATGCATATGTGTTTTGAAAGCTGTTTTGCTATGTTCTTCATATTCAGCTATATTAGTACAGTGCTAGTTATGTTTTCGTGTTTTTCTATGTTCTTCATATTCAGCTATATTAGTACAGTGCTAGTTATGTTTTCATGTTTTTCTATGTTCTTCATATTCAGCTATATTAGTACAGTGCTAGTTATGTTTTCGTGTTTTTCTATGTTCTTCATATTCAGCTATATTAGTACAGTGCTAGTTATGTTTTCTTGTTTTTCTATGTTCTTCATATTCAGCTATATTAGTACAGTGCTAGTTATGTTTTCATGTTTTTCTATGTTCTTCATATCAGCTATATTAGTACAGTGCTAGTTATGTTTTCGTGTTTTTCTATGTTATTCATATTCAGCTATATTAGTACAGTGCTAGTTATGTTTCTTGTTTTTCTATGTTATTCATATTCAGCTATATTAGTACAGTGCTAGTTATGTTTTCTTGTTTTCTATGTTCTTCATATTCAGCTATATTAGTACAGTGCTAGTTATGTTTTCTTGTGTTTCTATGTTCTTCATATTCAGCTATATTAGTACAGTGCTAGTTATGTTTTCTTGTTTTTCTATGTTCTTCATATTCAGCTATATTAGTACAGTGCTAGTTATGTTTTCTTGTTTTTCTATGTTCTTCATATTCAGCTATATTAGTACAGTGCTAGTTATGTTTTCTTGTTTTTCTATGTTCTTCATATTCAGCTATATTAGTACAGTGCTAGTTATGTTTTCATGTTTTTCTATGTTCTTCATATTCAGCTATATTAGTACAGTGCTAGTTATGTTTTCTTGTTTTCTATGTTCTTCATATTCAGCTATATTAGTACAGTGCTAGTTATGTTTCTTGTTTTTCTATGTTCTTCATATTCAGCTATATTAGTACAGTGCTAGTTATGTTTTCTTGTTTTCTATGTTCTTCATATTCAGCTATATTAGTACAGTGCTAGTTATGTTTTTGTGTTTTCTATGTTCTTCATATTCAGCTATATTAGTACAGTGCTAGTTATGTTTTCTTGTTTTTCTATGTTCTTCATATTCAGCTATATTAGTACAGTGCTAGTTATGTTTTCTTGTTTTTCTATGTTCTTCATATTCAGCTATATTAGTACAGTGCTAGTTATGTTTTCATGTCTTTCTATGTTCTTCATATTCAGCTATATTAGTACAGTGCTAGTTATGTTTTTATGTTTTTCTATGTTCTTCATATTCAGCTATATTAGTACAGTGCTAGTTATGTTTTCTTGTTTTTCTATGTTCTTCATATTCAGCTATATTAGTACAGTGCTAGTTATGTTTTCTTGTTTTTCTATGTTCTTCATATTCAGCTATATTAGTACAGTGCTAGTTATGTTTTCTTGTTTTCTATGTTCTTCATATTCAGCTATATTAGTACAGTGCTAGTTATGTTTTCTTGTTTTTCTATGTTCTTCATATTCAGCTATATTAGTACAGTGCTAGTTATGTTTTCTTGTTTTTCTATGTTCTTCATATTTAGCTATATTAGTACAGTGCTAGATATGTTTTCTTTTTTTCTATGTTCTTCATATTCAGCTATATTAGTACAGTGCTAGTTATGTTTCTTGTTTTTCTATGATCTTCATATTCAGCTATATTAGTACAGTGCTAGTTATGTTTTCTTGTTTTTCTATGTTCTTCATATTCAGCTATATTAGTACAGTGCTAGTTATGTTTTCTTGTTTTTCTATGTTCTTCATATTCAGCTATATTAGTACAGTGCTAGTTATGTTTTCTTGTTTTTCTATGTTCTTCATATTCAGCTATATTAGTACAGTGCTAGTTATGTTTTCTTGTTTTCTATGTTCTTCATATTCAGCTATATTAGTACAGTGCTAGTTATGTTTTCTTGTTTTTCTATGTTCTTCATATTCAGCTATATTAGTACAGTGCTAGTTATGTTTTCTTGTTTTCTATGTTCTTCATATTCAGCTATATTAGTACAGTGCTAGTTATGTTTTCTTGTTTTTCTATGTTCTTCATATTCAGCTATATTAGTACAGTGCTAGTTATGTTTTCTTGTTTTTCTATGTTCTTCATATTCAGCTATATTAGTACAGTGCTAGTTATGTTTCTTGTTTTTTATGTTCTTCATATTCAGCTATATTAGTACAGTGCTAGTTATGTTTTCTTGTTTTTCTATGTTCTTCATATTCAGCTATATTAGTACAGTGCTAGTTATGTTTTCTTGTTTTTCTATGTTCTTCATATTCAGCTATATTAGTACAGTGCTAGTTATGTTTTCTTGTTTTTCTATGTTCTTCATATTCAGCTATATTAGTACAGTGCTAGTTATGTTTTCTTGTTTTCTATGTTCTTCATATTCAGCTATATTAGTACAGTGCTAGTTATGTTTTCTTGTTTTTCTATGTTCTTCATATTCAGCTATATTAGTACAGTGCTAGTTATGTTTTTGTGTTTTTCTATGTTCTTCATATTCAGCTATATTAGTACAGTGCTAGTTATGTTTTCATGTTTATCTATGTTCTTCATATTCAGGACAATTAGTACAGTGCTAGTTATGTTTCTTGTTTTTCTATGTTCTTCATATTCAGCTATATTAGTACAGTGCTAGTTATGTTTTCTTGTTTTTCTATGTTCTTCATATTCAGCTATATTAGTACAGTGCTAGTTATGTTTTCTTGTTTTCTATGTTCTTCATATTCAGCTATATTAGTACAGTGCTAGTTATGTTTTCTTGTTTTCTATGTTCTTCATATTCAGCTATATTAGTACAGTGCTAGTTATGTTTTCGTGTTTTCTATGTTCTTCATATTCAGCTATATTAGTACAGTGCTAGTTATGTTTTCTTGTTTTTCTATGTTCTTCATATTCAGCTATATTAGTACAGTGCTA
Source organism: Protopterus annectens (assembly GCF_019279795.1). Lineage (NCBI taxonomy): Eukaryota > Metazoa > Chordata > Ceratodontiformes > Protopteridae > Protopterus > Protopterus annectens. The sequence goes on along the minus strand of NC_056749.1, from coordinate 59,996,912 downwards.
GTTATGTTTTCTTGTTTTTCTATGTTCTTCATATTCAGCTATATTAGTACAGTGCTAGTTATGTTTTCTTGTTTTTCTATGTTCTTCATATTCAGCTATATTAGTACAGTGCTAGTTATGTTTTCTTGTTTTTCTATGTTCTTCATATTCAGCTATATTAGTACAGTGCTAGTTATGTTTTCTTGTTTTTCTATGTTCTTCATATTCAGCTATATTAGTACAGTGCTAGTTATGTTTTCGTGTTTTTCTGTGTTCTTCATATTCAGCTATATTAGTACAGTGCTAGTTATGTATCTTTTTTTTATGTTCTTCATATTCAGCTATATTAGTACAGTGCTAGTTATGTTTTCTTGTTTTTCTATGTTCTTCATATTCAGCTATATTAGTACAGTGCTAGTTATGTTTTCTTTTTTTCTATGTTCTTCATATTCAGCTATATTAGTACAGTGCTAGTTATGTTTTCTTGTTTTTCTATGTTCTTCATATTCAGCTATATTAGTACAGTGCTAGTTATGTTTTCTTGTTTTTCTATGTTCTTCATATTCAGCTATATTAGTACAGTGCTAGTTATGTTTCTTGTTTTTCTATGTTCTTCATATTCAGCTATATTAGTACAGTGCTAGTTATGTTTTTGTTTTCTATGTTCTTCATATTCAGCTATATTAGTACAGTGCTAGTTATGTTTCTTGTTTTTCTATGTTCTTCATATTCAGCTATATTAGTACAGTGCTAGTTATGTTTTCTTGTTTTTCTATGTTCTTCATATTCAGCTATATTAGTACAGTGCTAGTTATGTTTTCTTGTTTTTCTATGTTCTTCATATTCAGCTATATTAGTACAGTGCTAGTTATGTTTTCTTGTTTTTCTATGTTCTTCATATTCAGCTATATTAGTACAGTGCTAGTTATGTTTTCTTGTTTTTCTATGTTCTTCATATTCAGCTATATTAGTACAGTGCTAGTTATGTTTTCATGTTTTTCTATGTTCTTCATATTCAGCTATATTAGTACAGTGCTAGTTATGTTTTCTTGTTTTTCTATGTTCTTCATATTCAGCTATATTAGTACAGTGCTAGTTATGTTTTCTTGTTTTCTATGTTCTTCATATTCAGCTATATTAGTACAGTGCTAGTTATGTTTTCTTTTTTTCTATGTTCTTCATATTCAGCTATATTAGTACAGTGCTAGTTATGTTTTCTTGTTTTTCTATGTTCTTCATATTCAGCTATATTAGTACAGTGCTAGTTATGTTTTCTTGTTTTCTATGTTCTTCATATTCAGCTATATTAGTACAGTGCTAGTTATGTTTTCTTGTTTTCTATGTTCTTCATATTCAGCTATATTAGTACAGTGCTAGTTATGTTTTCTTGTTTTTCTATGTTCTTCATATTCAGCTATATTAGTACAGTGCTAGTTATGTTTTCTTGTTTTTCTATGTTCTTCATATTCAGCTATATTAGTACAGTGCTAGTTATGTTTTCTTGTTTTCTATGTTCTTCATATTCAGCTATATTAGTACAGTGCTAGTTATGTTTTCTTGTTTTCTATGTTCTTCATATTCAGCTATATTAGTACAGTGCTAGTTATGTTTTCTTGTTTTCTATGTTCTTCATATTCAGCTATATTAGTACAGTGCTAGTTATGTTTTCTTGTTTTTCTATGTTCTTCATATTCAGCTATATTAGTACAGTGCTAGTTATGTTTTCTTGTTTTTCTATGTTCTTCATATTCAGCTATATTAGTACAGTGCTAGTTATGTTTTCTTGTTTTTCTATGTTCTTCATATTCAGCTATATTAGTACAGTGCTAGTTATGTTTTCATGTTTTTTATGTTCTTCATATTCAGCTGTATTAGTACAGTGCTAGTTATGTTTTCTTGTTTTGCTATGTTCTTCATATTCAGCTATATTAGTACAGTGCTAGTTATGTTTTCTTGTTTTTCTATGTTCTTCATATTCAGCTATATTAGTACAGTGCTAGTTATGTTTTCTTGTTTTCTATGTTCTTCATATTCAGCTATATTAGTACAGTGCTAGTTATGTTTTCTTGTTTTTCTATGTTCTTCATATTCAGCTATATTAGTACAGTGCTAGTTATGTTTTCTTGTTTTTCTATGTTCTTCATATTCAGCTATATTAGTACAGTGCTAGTTATGTTTCTTGTTTTTCTATGTTCTTCATATTCAGCTATATTAGTACAGTGCTAGTTATGTTTTCTTGTTTTCTATGTTCTTCATATTCAGCTATATTAGTACAGTGCTAGTTATGTTTTCTTGTTTTTCTATGTTCTTCATATTCAGCTATATTAGTACAGTGCTAGTTATGTTTTCTTGTTTTCTATGTTCTTCATATTCAGCTATATT